>NC_045431.1:141262565-141565306 GCF_902635505.1 Sarcophilus harrisii
CATAGTGGCTTTGAATGCCGAGAGAGTGTACCAGAGCTAGTGAAAAATTGACAAAAACAAATTTTACCTGTTTCAAATTTGTCAAAGTCAAAGCAAAAAATTTTCTATTTCTTTTTCTACTCCTTACTCTCTCATTTTTCCTCTTTCCTAACCTCTGCTCCTCAGACTCAGAACTCAGGAATACACTATATATACATTCTGGGTTAAATAGATCTGCAATACTTAATAAGAATCTTATTCACAATAGAATTTGGAATGTTTTTATAATGCATTCTGTCTGAGCTTCAGGCAGCCAACTTACTAATAAACTATTGGAACATAATCCATTTTTAAGTTGAGGATTGCTTAAGATGTTCTTTTCGATATTAAATCTATCTCATTAATATTTCTTTAGAAATACTTTTTATCATTATTTTTAATGCTTTGTAATAAAATGATAATAATATAGAGATGCAAAACCATACAAACTAGGATCTTGATATGTATCTGTGTGTAAGGAACATAAAGATTTTATCAATATGGCACTGTTGCTCTCTTCTTTATTACTTTCCCTTCCCCCATACAATGCTATATTCAGGATATTTTAATAAAATAATGAATATTTACAAAGCTAACTACATTTTTCAATGTGTAACTTTCATATTATTTTTACCACCTCATAACTTATTCAATGAAGTATTACCAAAAATATTGCCAAACTGCCTATTTGATTTTTTAAAATTAAACAAATAAGGTCATTGAGATTTTACACATGTAAAAAAATACCAAACCATGTAATCCAATTATGTGCCTTTTATTTCTCCCCTTTGAAATTTTCAAAAGTTGCAAAAATTCCAATACTCAATTCTAGAATTCTCTAGTCATTTCTAAAGTATTATTTATGGATCATTTTCTAAAACATAGAGCCTCTGATAGTATGTTTCACTTTTATTATCTTGTGACAATTTTTTCACACTTCTTCGATGAACAAAAAAGAGGAAAAAAAAAACCTCAATTGCTTGTGTGAAAAGAAAGTCAAATCGTCTTCACTGGTGAGATTTGTAAATTGGATCCCTACCTATTAAGAAGAGAACATGAGGAGAAAAATGTATTAACTGACACATAACCCAGTCCCAGTTTAACACTTCAGCTTAGATGTGTGTGAAAAGTTGTTAACACAATGGTGACTGGAATCACAAAGTGATCAAGAACAGAGAAATGACTTAGTTATAAAGTATTAAGTTAATTATATGGGTATTGTGAGTCCTGGATATTTTTAAATCAAATTTAGAAATATTTCCTAATACAATTAAAGATTACTCAGAATGATTCTTTGTTTTTCAAAGTTATCAACACACCATCACTGACACTTTTTGCATAGAAATTAAGAAAGAAAAGTTAGAAAGCTTGCAGGGGAATAAAAAAAAAAGCTTGTGGAATCATAAAAATTCAGTTAAATTTGGAGAGTAAGGATCTGTGTCCAAATGTCTATTTTCTACTTGTGTTATCTTGGACAAGATGATACTTCTGTATCATTAGATGTAAAATATGGGGATTGTGACATTTGATATCTAAGGCCTATTCCAGAAAGAGAAAGAAAAAGCAGGAATTTCAAAGAATATATGAAATGTATTTTGAGTATGATTTAGATTTGGCAAGTGATTCAAGACTCAAACATTCATTAACTATGTGATACTGAACAAGTCACAACATCTATTTACTTTAATCCACTAGAGGAGGTCAACCATTCCATTATCTTTGCCAAGAAAACCTCATAGACAGTATAGTCCATGAAGTCATGAAGAATTGGACATGATAGTGATTCAAGCTCAGTATTAGAATAAGACATTTACTGACAATGGAGAATTAGGGGGAAAGCCTGAAACTGTAATTCATTTTATTGGTATGAGAAGTACTCTGAAATAGAATCTCCCTATACTCATGAAGGTTGGTAACATCTTTTCAGCTTATATTCTTAGAAAGTCCCCCGGGTTATTGATAAGGTAAGTGACTTGCTTTGAGCCCGTATGTTCCAAATGTTGGAGAAGAACCATCTCTTTATTTCTTTTATTTTATTTTATTTAAGAGTCAGCTTTCTGTGTGTTGCTATTTCTGCCTCTTTTTCTGTCTCAATGTGTTTTTCTCTGTGTTTTTCTGTTTCTCACTGTTTTTCTATTTGTCTCTTTCACACACAAACACACAGACACACATACACATATACACATGTAGTGCCCGGATAAAGTCTTTATCAAGTCATCACATATTCTATAATGTGCTTTTTTACTTATGGAATCAGAAAGATCTGTCCATATTTAAGACTTGAGAATATCCAAGACAATCCCAATAGACTTTGGATAGAAAATGTCATCTGCCTCCAGAAAAAGAACTGTGGAGACTGATTGTAAATCAACACATGTTAAGTTCACTTCTTTTTTCTGTTTTTTTTTCCTGTCCAATGGTTTTTCTGTTTTGTTCTGATTATTCTCTCCCAATGTGATTCATAATGTGTAGTAAGAATAAGTTAATTAATTTTAAAAGATGGGAATAGTTTTATACCTTAAAAGGGGGGAAAACAAAACAACAAAACAAATTTAACAGGTTGATAATGAAGCCTAGATATCTTGTTTCTGGGACAGTTAGAATGCTGTATAGTGGTAGCATTTTGAAGACTAATTCTTTTTGACTATTTTATCTTGCTTTACTTCCTTTTAAATCCTGTCAGCTACAATTCTTTTTATATAAATATCTAGGCCTTACATGGCTCCTAAGCAGATTTCCTTTTAAATAAGAACTAAGATTGTGCTGACCAGAACCCCAGTCAGATCCAAAGACTGACACAAGGAGTTTTCTCACAATTATACATCTCAAGTAATTTATATGTCTTATTTAAAAACTGGCTTTGAACTGGCTAATTATTGTTTCTATATTCTTTTGATTTAATACAGATATTAGAGGGGAGTGGGGCTCCTCCTTTTTTTTTTCTTCTTCTAACTTGGAAAGTCCCTAATCTTTCCTCCAATTAAAAATCATATTGCCTAATTATACATGCTAATTTGAACCTTGTAAACTGTTTTTTAAATTATTTTTTCTTATTTGATTGTTTTTAATGGATTAAAACATATATCCCCTTGCATTTGGGGTCTAGTGCCAAAGCTTAAGATGGCAACTGATCCTGATTTGTTAGACGATTGGCATACATTATTGGTCAACACATTGATATGCTCAGAAGCTTGAACTTTTTGCTTCCTCAAATACTTCATTTTTCCAACAAATAGCACTGATATCCTAAGGAACAATTTTGTCTATTGGGAGTGATATTCAAGACTCAGGGTAGTAATAGCCAACATGAATATTCACTGGACAGTAATACACAATTTGAATATGAATTTGATTGAACCACTACTATGCAGAAATTGCTGAGATTCTGTTCAAAGAAGATAGGATAAAACAAGGCGATCTAGCGAGGTATTAGGGAAAAGACATTTGAATTTATTTGTTCCCTGGTTATGTCTTAAAATTAAGTATTACCTTACAAAAACACAGAAAGAAAAAACAATAAAAAAATGAAAAAAAAACTAATCACTAAACAAGTTAAATTGAACTAAATTGAACTTAAATTGAATTCCCTAAAAAATGGAAGAAACAACATTGGTAAAGGTTCGAGATGATAATAGTAGAAAAGATACCTTCTATATCCACTAGGGATATCTCAAAACACTAAGAGGCAAATGTAGCAGCCTGGTTCTGGAGCAGTAATTCAGAATTTATTTTTATAGTACTCTATATGACAGAGACATCAGGAAGCTATGTGGTATGCTAAATAGAACTCTGGAGACCTTAGTTAAATTCTATCCTCAGATATTTTCAATCATGTTAGCAAGTTATTTAATCTCTGTTTGCCTCAGTTTTTCTCACTGGTAAAATGGAAAAAAATATTAGCACCTTCCTCCCAGAGATTTTTATGAAAATCAAATAAGAGAGAAATTGTTAAATGCTAACATAAGTGTTCATTTCATATTTTATTTACTCCATTAATTTCTATCTTAAACATTATCAAAAGGTAGACCTCATTCCTTTGAAAATTATCTCAAATTGGGGAGCAAAGTCAAGATGGCAGACAATAGCCAGGATTTTGAGGTTTTCCTGGCTTCCCTCAGATCAGCACCAGATTAAGCTTCTAGAAGGGTTTTTGCATGATAGAACCACAAATATTTGGAGTATAACAGATTTCCAGCAGAAGGTATTTTGGAAGAACTCCGGTAAATGTCTATTTCAATCTGGCGGGGGGAGGATTGTGGTGGTGGGAGAGTGACATTGCAGGCTGGTGCAGGCACAATTCAGCACAATGAAAGGAAATCCAGGGCAGAGAGGCTTCTGCGTGCAAAGGGAATCTACTGGGAGGCTTGAAGCCAAAACACAGTAAAGTTTGCTACCCTGTCCTGCTTCAGAAGCCAGCCAATCAGCAGATTAGCTGTGAGACCTCCAATACAATTACAGAAGGCAAGTAGTGAAGCCTTCAACCCCAGCATAATGCAAGACCTGGCCATGCACACCTAGCACAGGAAGGAAGCCAGCAGCACCAATCCTAGGGTTTGAAGTTCCTGTTGCTATAGAGGAAGGTTGAAACAATCTCCCCTTTGTGCTAAGAACATACCTCAACTTTTAAAATGAGCAAAAGAAGCAAAAAGAGCTCTAATCATGGATAGCTTTTCATGGAGAGAAGAGCACACCTGGAGCCCTGAGGACATTAAAAGGGAAACATTTCAAGATGAAACCTCAGTGGGCTTCTCTCACAAGGCTTTTTTGGAAAAAAATAAAAATTTAAAAGAGAGTTAGAAGAAAAATAGGGAAAGGAAATGAGAACTCTGGAAAAGACAGAAATTATTATTTTTAATAGCCTTTTATTTACAGGTTATATGTATGGGTAACTTTACAGCATTGACAATTGCCAAACCTCTTGTTCCAGTTTTTCTCCTTCTTCCCCCCACCACCTCCCCCAGATGGCAGGATGACCAGTAGATGTTAAATATATTAAAATATTAATTAGATACACCACAAGTATACATGGCCAAACCGTTATTTTGCTGTACAAAAAGAATTGGACTCTGAAATATTGTACAATTAGCTTGTGAAGGAAATCCAAAATGCAGGTGGGCAAAAATATAGGGATTGGGAATTCAATGTAATGGTTCTTAGTCATGTCCCAGAGTTCTTTCGCTGGGCGTAGCTGGTTCAGTTCATTACTGCTCCTTTGGAAATGATTTGGTTGATCTCATTGCTGAGGATGGCCAGGTCCATCAGAATTGGTCATCATATAGTATTGTTGTTGAAGTATGTAATGATCTCTGGGCCCTCTTTGTTTCCTCAGCATCATTCATTTTCTCCAGGTCTTTCTGAAATCATCCTTTGGGTCATTTCTTACAGAACAATAATATTCTATAAATTCATATACCACAATTTATTCACCATTCTCCATGATGGGCTCCACCAGTTTGGGTTTCTAGCCACACAAAGAGGATTCCCAAAACGTGTACATACAGGTCCCTTTCCTTCTTTAGTATCCTTTGGGGATAAGCTCAGAGAAACACTGCTGGATCAAAGGGTATGTACACTGTGATAACTTTTGGTAGTTCCAAATGGTTTTCAGAATGGCTGGATTATTCAACCACCAACAATGTTTGTCCCTGTTTTCCCAATCCCTTCCAAATTCCGCATTATCTTTCCGTCATTCTAAATTTACAGGTTGTAGGTATCTTAGAGTTGTCTAATTTGATTTCCGATTAATAATGACTTGGACATCTTTTTCATATTAAAATAATTTCAATTTTTCACGAGAATTGTCTGTTCATATCCTTTGGCCATTTATCAATTGGAGAATGGCTTGATTTCTTATAAATTAGAGTCAATTCTCTATAAATTTTGGAAATGAGTCCTTTATCAGAACTTTTGACTATAAAAATATTTTCCCAGTTTATTGGAAAGACAGAAATTCTATAAAGAAAATCAGACCTTAAAGAATACCTTTGGCAAAATGGAAAAAGAAAAGTCCTTGCAAAACAGAATTTCTTAAAGTAAAAAAAAAAATCCGGTGAACAATACAACTCATTCAAAAGTTCAATCAGCCAAATTTAAAAGGAGATAAAAAAGCTAACTAAAGAAAATAATTCACTAAAAATTACAATTGAACAAATAGAAGCAAATGATTTAATAAGACACCAAGAATCAGTTAAACAAAATAAAAAAATGTAAAATATCTCATCAGAAAAAAAAAAAAAACAATTGAACTGGAGAATAGTCTGGAGACACAATCTAATAAGTATTGGACTCCACAATGAAGAAAAGAGTCTAGACAACATCTTTCAAGAAATCAAGGAAAACTGCTTAGAACCAGATCTTAGATATCTTAGAACCAGAAAGTACACTGATTACCTCCTGAAAGAGATCCATAAAAGAAAACTCTTAGGAATATTGTAGCTAAATTCCTGAATTATCAGAACCAGGGGAAAATACTGCAAGCAACCAGAAACAATTCAAATATTGAGGAGCATAATCAGGATTAACCAAAATGTAGCAGTTTCCGGTTTAAAAGATTGAAGGGTCTGTACTATGATATTCTGGAAGACAAAGGAACTTGGACTACACCAAAAAATAAATCCAAAAATTGAACTTTGGGGGAAAAATAAAAAAATGGGGGACAATTTTTTAGAAAACCAAACCCAAAAAAATTTAAACCTTTCAAAAATGCGGACTCAAAATGTATAAAAAGGTAAAACCAGAAGAAAAACAAACATGTTTTTTAAAGATTAAAATGTTTACATGCCTATATGGGAAGATGACATGTTTAACACTTAAGAACTATATATTTGTTAGAAGTATACTTAGAGGGTATAGGTGTAATTTGACTTTACTGTGGTGATATAAAAAAGAAGTCACAGGTGGGAAAGGGATTGTACTGGAAGAAGAGAGAAGGGAAGGTAAAATGGAATAAATTAAATCATGGAATAGGCAAAAAAACTCATTACAGTTGGTAGGAAAAAAGGAGAGGGATGAGCATTGTGTGAATTTGGTTCATAAAGAGAATGTCAGACATATTTCGTTTCATAGAAAAAATTGTCTCCCCTTATAAGGAAGTAGGAGAAGAAAGGGGAAGGAAAGAAGGAGGTAATAGAAGGGAGAATAGAAGTCTAAAGGGAAAGAAATAAGAAAGAGGGGAGGCACTGGAAAAGGGGAGGGAAAATTGAGGAAGGTGATGAGTAGAGGCAAACCTTTGGTGAGGAAGGAAGGGGGAAAGAGAAAAATATAGTGTGGGGAAAATAAGATGGTGGGAAATGCAGTTAGAACTTTCATATGTCAATATAAATGGGATGAACTCTCCTTAAAATGAAAGCAGATAGCATATGGGATTAAAAATCAAAATTCTATGATGCTTGTAATGCTTGTTGTTTACAAATTACAAATGCTTGTAATATGTTGTTTACAATAAATGTGTTTAAAGAGGGATGACATGTGCAAAGTAAAGGTAAAAGGCTAGAGCAGAATCTATTACACTTCAGCTGAAATTAAAATAAAAAAGGTAGGCATAGCAAATCTGATCTCAGATCAAGCAAAAACAAAACTAGATTTAATTAAAAGAGATAAGCAAGTAAGATAAATTTTGATAAAAGGCATCAAGATAATGAAGTGATATCAATACTAAACATATATACACAAGGTGGTACAGCATACAAATTACTAGAGAAGTTAAAAGATCTGCAAGAAGAAAGCACAGCTATATTACTAGGGGATGTCAACTTTATTCTATCAGAACTAGATAAATTGAATCACAAAATAAATAAGAAAGAAGTTTAGGAGGTAAATAGCATTTTAGAAAAGTTAGGCATGATAGACCTTTGGTGAAAATTGAATGGAGACAGGAAGTAATATATTTTTTTTTCTCTGTGATGCGTGGAAGCTACACAAAAATTGTCCATAAAATCCTCAAGATCAAATACAAAAAAGCAGAAATAGTAAATGCATCTTCTTCTAAATCATGATCCAATAAAAACCACATCCAATAAAGGCCCAGAGAGAAATAGACCAAATATTAATTGGAAATCAAATAATCTAATCTTAAAGAATGAATATGTGAAACCACAAATTATAATCACAATAAAAAATTCATCCAAAGGAATGATAATAATGAGGTAACATATCAAAATTTATGGAATGCAGCCAAAGCAGTTTGTAGAAGAAATTTTATATCTCTGGATGCTTACTTGCATAAAATAGGGGAAGAGAGAATCAATGAAGTGGGCATGCAACTAAAAGAGCTAGAAAAAGAACAAATTAAAATCACCCAATTAAATGCCAAATTTAAAATTCTCAAAATAAGAGGGGGGAATTATTAACATTGAATGTAAGAAAACTATTGAAGTAATAGACAAAACTTAGAGTTAGCTTTATGAAAAAAAAAACAATAAAATAGATAAACCTTTAATTAATTTGATTATAAAAAGAAAAGAAGAAAATAAAACATTGAATAAAATATTTCCTAAAAGATTACAGCAAGTTATCACCAGGATAATACACCATGACGAGATAGGATTTATGCCAGGAATATTGGACTGGTTCAATATTAGGAGAATTATTAGCATATTTCACTATCATCAAACTAACAGAAATCATGGGATTATCCCAATAGATACAAAAAAAAAAAAGCATTTGACAAAATCCAACACCCATTCCTATTAAAAACACTGGTGAATATAGGAATAAATGAAACTTTCCTTAAATGATCAGTAGCATGTTTTTTACAGCCATCTAGAAGCAACATATGTAATGGGGACAAACTAGAACCATTCCCAATAAAATCAGGAGTAATATATAGTTGCCTGTTATCACTCTTTTCTATTCAATATTGTATTAGGAAATATTAGCTTTAAAAACATGAGAAGAAAAAGAAATTAAAGAATTAGAGAAGATAATGCAGAAACCAAATTATCATTCTTTCCAGATGATATGATGGTATACTTAAGAGTATTCTAGAGAATCAACTAAAAAACTACTAGAAACAATTCTGAACTTTAGCAAAATTGCAGAAAATCATTAACATTTCTATGTTATCAACAAAATCCAGCAGTAAGAGACACAAAGAGAAGTTCCATTTAAAATAAATATAGATAATATAAAATATTTGGGAATATTCCTGTGAAGAGAAAGTCAGGAACTATATGAAAACAATCACAAAATATTTTCCATACAAATAAAGTCAGATTTAATCAATTGGAAGTATGACAATCAAGTATGCATGTGTAGGCTGAGCTAATATCATAAAAATGACAATACTACCTAAGTGAATCTACTTATTCAATGCCACACCAATCAAATTCACAAGAAATTATTTTATAGAACTAGAAAAAATAACAAAGTTAATCTGGAAGAACAAAAGGTCAAGAAATTCAAGAGAATTAATGAAAAATGCAAATGAAGGTGGGTTAACCATACCAGATTAAAATTATATTATAAAGTATTGGTCATCAAACCATTTGGTACTGGCTAAGAAACAGAGTAGTTGATCAGTGGAATATATTAGTTTCACAAGACACAATAGTTAATAACTATAGTAATCTAGTGTTTGATAGACCCAAAGACCCCAGATTCTGAGATAAGAATTCACTATTTGACAAAAATTGCTGGCAAAATTGGAAATTAGTGTGGCAGAAAGTAGGCATTGATCTACACCCTATAATGATATAAGATCAAAATGGGTTCATGATTTTAGACATAAAGAGATATACTATAAGCAAATCAAAAAAGAAAAGATATTATACCTCTCAGATCTATGAAATTTCTGGCCAAAGAAGAACTAGAATTTATTATGGAAGGCAAAAGGGATAATTTTCATCATATTAAATTAAAAGGGTTTTGTACAAACAAAAGCAATGCCAACAAGATTAGAAGGGAAGCAGTAAACTGGGAATAAAAAAAAAAGTGTTAGATCCAAGGGGTCTGCTAAAGGCTTCATTTCTTAAATATATTGAGAAATGACTCAAATTTTAAGAATAGAAGCGATTCTTCAGTTGATAAATTGTTAAAGGATATTAACAGACAATTTTCAGATGAAAAAAATTAAAACTATTCACAGGCATATGAAAAAATGCTATAAATCATTATTGGTCAGAGATTTCCAAATTAAGACCACTCAGGTACCACTTCACAACTCCCAAATTGGCTAAAATGATAGGGAAAGATAAGGTTGAATGTTGAAGGGGATGTGGGAAAACTGGACACTAACATATTGCTGGTGGAGTTGCGAACTGACTCAACCATTGTGGAGAGCAATATGGAACTATGCCCAAAGTGTTATCAAAATTTGCATACCCTTTGATTCAGCAGTGTCTCTACTAGGCCTATATCACAAAGAGATCATAAAAAAGGGAAAAAGACCCACATGTGCAAAAATTTTTGTAGTGACAATGAATTGATATTTGAGCGGATGCTCATGAGTTGGAGAATGACTGAATAAGTTATGTTATATGAATGTTATGGAATGTTATTGTTTTATAAGAAATCATCAGCAGGATGATTTAGAAAGCCTGGGGAGGCTTTCATGAGGTGCTAAATGAAGTGAGCAAAACCAAGAAAACATTGTACTGAGCAACAGCAAGATTATTTTATGATCAATTCTGATGGATGTGGCTCTTTTCAAAGCAAGGTGATTCAGGCCAGTTCCAGTGGTCTTGTGAGGGAGAGAGACATTTGCCCCCAGAAAAAGAACTGTGGCTATTTGAAATGGATCATAATATAATACTTCATTTTGTTGATGCTGTTTACTTGCATTTTGTTTTCTTTCTTATTTTTTGTTTGCAATATATTTTTTGTATACAACATGATAATTGGGGAAATATGTACAGAAGAAATGCACATGTTTAACACATATAGAATTGCTTGCTGTCTAGGGGAGAGGGATGGGGGAAACAAGGAAGAAAAGATTTGGAACACAAGATTTTAAAAGGGTGAATGTTGAAAATTACCTATGATGTTTTGAGAATAAAAAGCTTTTAGAAAAAGGAAAGAAAATGTTCTCAGATTTCTGAAATAGTGTTTTTTTAAGTTAAATTATAATTTTTCAATTCAGTACATTTAAAATGTTCGCCAAATTTTCTTCTATTTTTGAAATTACTCTTTCTATTCTGATACTGGTAATTTCTCCAGCCTTATTTTTTAAAGATATGTGAGAAATGTGTAAAAGCCAGTCAAAGGAATTTTAGCTTATAAGCACTTTGGAAAATGTCAGAAAAGGAATTTAGTATGAAATGATCAATAAGTTATTGCTTAAGCACCTACTATGTCCAGGCACAAGTACAGAAGTATTTGTATGTATGAATGAATGAACATATAAATATACACACACACATCAAAATTAAAGACAAAAACAAAATCCTCCATTCTACTCGGTGAGATGATAATAACAGTATATATACTACATATAGAGTTAATAAACAAAAATATAAACCAAGTTCTTCAATTCAAGGTAGTTTGGAAGAGACATCAGGAAAAACTTCATGAAGAAAAAAAGGATTCATCTTACAGATAGGTACAATGTGATGTAGAGATTAGGAGGATGTACCTTCCAGACATTAGGGAAAATCAATGAAAAACAGATGAGAAATACAGTGTCATGATTGAATAGAATGAAGCCCATATTTTTTCTGTATTATAGAGTGAGACACGCATTACAATATTTAACATGTGGAAAATTTGGAGTCAGGATACAAAAGCTTTTAAAAACTAGAATTTATCTTTGATCCTATAAGTAACAGGCAGCCTCTTGATTTGGTCTGGCAATGGTGTCATATGGTCAGATTTGTGTTTAAGGAAGTGTTTTGGTAACAATGAATGGGAAGAATTTGGTTAAACTCGAGGCAAAAGGACCAACTAGGAGGCTATGGTTAATTAATTACTATTATTGCTAAAATTTTACTAAAATAGGTCAGTGGACACACCTGTCAGACTGGCTAGAATGACAGGAAAAGATAATGAGGAATGTTGGAGGGGATGTGGGAAAACAGGGACACTAATACATTGGTGGAATTGTGAATATATCCAACCATTCTGGAGAGCGATTTGGAACTATGCTCAAAAAGTTATCAAATTGTGCATACCCTTTGATCCAGCAGTGTTACTACTGAGCTTATATCCCAAAGAGATCTTAAAGAAGGGAAAGGGACCTGTATGTGTACGAATGTTTATGGCAGCCCTCTTTGTAGTGGCCAGAAACTGGAAACTGAGTAGATGTCCATCAATTGGAGAATGGCTGAATAAATTGTGGTATATGGATATTATAGAATATTATTGTTCTGTAAGAAATGACCAGCAGGATGATTTCAGAAAGGCCTGGAGAGACTTACACGAACTGATACTGAGTGAAATGAGCAGGACCAGGAGATCATTATATACTTCAACAACAATACTATATGATGATCAATTCTGATGGACCTCGCCATCTTTAGTAATGAGATGAACCAAATCAGTTCCAATAGAGCAGTAATGAACTGAACCAGCTATACACAGGGAAAGAACTCTGGGAGATGATTAAGAACCATTACATTGAATTCCCAATCCCTATATTTTTGCCTGCCTGAATTTTTGATTTTCTTCACAGGCTAATTGTATAATATTTCAGAGTCTGATTCTTTTTGTATAGCAAAATAACAGTTTGGTCATGTATACTTATTGTGTATCTAATTTATACTTTAATATATTTAACATCTACTGGTCATCCTGCCATCTGGGGGAGGGGGTGGGAGGAAAGAGGGGAAAAATTGGAACAAGAGGTTTGGCAATTGTCAATGCTGTAAATTTACCCATGCATATAACTTGTAAATAAAAAGCTATTAAAACTAAAATAAAAAAATAAAATATGTCAGTGTTACTCTCAAATGTTAAAGACAATCACAGTGGTGGGTTTCAAGACTTATGTGCTTCTGTAAGAAGGCAGTTCCTGAGGGTCTTAATCAAGTGTGATTATTTAATAATTGATGGGGAATGAATATACAATAAATTGGACCTATTCTAATAAATTTTGATTACATCATTTACTTCTCTTAGCATTAGCCTTAAGCAATTTAAACAATATCTCCCACTTGAGCCTGAGCAAAAAATTTTTTTAAATCTTAGATTAGAAATAAATCTAGTTGAATGGAGTAACAATAACTAGAATGAAGAGAATATCAGTCCTATTCTCCATCAGCCTTGTCCTTGAGGGATTGGGCAAGGAATAGAACAGGGGGGGAAAGTTGTTGTCTCCCCAATTTCAATCCCCAATTGACTATTAATATGAAAGAAAATAATAATTCCCCTCAAGGCTTTTGTAAAATAATTGTGAGAAATGTGATAAAAAAAAACCCTAAATAGTGTTGAGAAGAAATCAGACATGCGATATGTTGATGTGGTAGAAACAGCAAGTTTTAAGATCTCTTTGGGACTAGAAAGAATGAAGCCAGGCTAATGCTGAGAGTGCAAATCTGAGATACTGGAAGAATGGTGGTACGTTCTACAGATATTTTAAAATAAAGGTTCTAATATAATTAGAAAGTGCCCAAATGAAACCAATATCTTTTATATAAATATGCAACTTTAATGATTTAATTCACTGTTTCTTCTCTTTAGCTTGAAAACTAAGGAGCCATAATAGATGGATGGTTAAAAATATGATTTCTATAAATTAGATTTGTTTTAGTGGCTTCAATGATTCAGTCCAAATAAGAAATGTCGTTATTATATCTTCTCAGAGTTTACTAAGATCATGTGAATTTATTCAGTCTACCAAAACCCTTAATTTTGCTTACTTAATAAGTAGCAAAATTACATAGTTTGAATTATGTTCTCTTAACTTTTTTTTTTTCTATTATCTGACTGATAAAAGCTTAAAAAAAACAGTGGAGAAGACAAAGGAAAAGAGAATGCAGGAACATGAATAAGCCAACAGGACCTTGATTTTGTTGTTGTTGATATTGACTGTATATCATTCTAATGAACAGAGTTAGTTACACAAATTCTGATAGTAGCTAAAGTATTTTATCAGTTTATTAGATAAAATGTATATTTGGATAGATGTTCTCATATATCATGAAAATTACCATCATCCATTTATATCAAGCACATACTAGTAGTTTTAATTAACTGAAATCATCTGCCTGGTATTAGTTTCTCAGCTTCACTCACATTTCAATCTCCATAAATTATTTTTTAGTCGTTCATCCTGTGGAATGTAAATGGCTGCTGTGCCAGTTCTTTGAAACTCTGGCAACTGAACTGATATTCTATATGGTATTCAGCAAGCTGGCTTTACCTATGTGAAAATATTGAATCAAGGTAAGTTTGTTATGTTGATTTAGTCTGAAAAATGAATCAAATTTTTACTTTACTCTGAGTCAACTACTTCCTTTGGGTACTGCCAGAACATTATTAATGTTTGAATCAGAGGTATCTTGACTTGGACAAAGGAAATTGCATTTTTTCTTCATGAAATATATTTACAAGTGATATTTAACTATTTTCAGAAAAAAATAAAATTTGTAGAGCTGTATTTAAGATATATATATATATATATATATATATATATATACACACACATACAGAGAGAGTGATCCATATTCTTTTTAATTATAGACAAATATATTTTTTATGAGAAAATAACCTTTCTTTGTGTAACCTTTCCCCTCAGCCCTAACACATACATATATAAAGTCCCAAAAGTCTTAGAGTAGCTTTAAGCTTTCGTAGTATAAAATCGCACTAAGACTTTTGGGACACATAAAAAAATGCATGCACATAGCCTACAAGTACTTATAAATATACACTTGAACATAGATTGTGCACACAGACATATATGTACATTAACAATATATGCCATAGAGCTAGAAAAAATAATAACAAAATTCATCTGAAAGAATAAAATGTTAAGAATATCAAGGGAATTAATGAAAAAAAATTACAAAGGATAGTGGCTTAGCAGTTAAACCTTAACTTAAATTTATATTATAAAGCAGCAGTCATTAAAACCATTTAGTATTGGCTAAGAAATAAGAGTGGTGAATCAATGGAATAGATTAGATATACATGATATAATAATCAATGCTTGTGATAATCTAATATTTGATAACCCCCAAATTCCAGCTTCTGAGATAAGAACTCAGTATTTCACAAAAATTGATGGTAAAACTGAAAAATAATATGTCAGAAACTCGGGATAGATCTACAGCTCACACTCCCTGCCAAAGTAAAATCAAAATAGGAACATGATTTAGGCATAAAGGGTGATATTCCTAAGCAAATTAGGAGAACAAGGCATAATTTACCAATACATCGTTGAAGAAGGAAAGAATTTATGACCAAAGAAGAACTAGAGAACATTATGGAATGCAAAATGGACAACTTTGATTGCATTAAATTTAAAAGTTTTTGCACAAACACAACTAACAGAAACAAAATTAAAAGGGAAATGCAATGTTGGGGAAAAATCTTTATAGCCAATGTTTCTGTTAAAGGTCTCATTTCTAAAATATATAAAGAGTTGTGTCAAATTTATAAGAATACAAGTCATTCCCCAATTGATAGTTAAAGGATATAAATAATTTTCAGACAAAGAAATTAAAGCCCTATATAGTCATAAAAATTCTCTAAATCATTATTGATTAGAAAAATGCAAAGTAAAACAATTCTGAAGTACCACCTCACACTTTCCCAGATTGGCTAAAATAATAGGAAAAGGTAATGATAAATCCTGAAGGGTATATGGGAAAACTGGGACACTAAAGCAGTGTGGGTGGAATTGTGAAATGATCCAATCATTTTGGAAAACAATTTGGAACTATATCCAAAGGGCTACAAAACTGTGTAAACCCAGCAGCGCCATTACTGGGTCTGTATCCCAAAGAAATCATAAAGGAGGGAAAAGGATCCACATAGGCAAAAATATTTGCACCAGTTCTTTTTATGGTAGCAAAGAATGGGAAAATGAGTAAATGTTCATCAATTGCAGAACAGCTGAATAAGTTGTGTTACATGAAGATAATGGAATAATATTGTGCTATAAAAATGATGAACATGTTGATTTTAGAAAGGTCTGGAAAGATTTATGTGAACTGATACTGAGTGAAACAAACAAAACCAACAATACATTGTACACACTAGCAGCAAGAAGGTGTGATCAGCTATGAAACACTTGGTTCTTTTCAGTGGTTCAGTGATCCAAGGCAATCCAAATAAATTTTGGGTAGAAAACACCATCTGCATCCATAAAAAGAATTATGGAAATTGAATGTAAATTAACACAAGCTATGTTCAGTTCTTGTTTCTGGTATTTTTTTCTCTTCCATGGTTTTTTCCTTTTGTTCTGATTTTTCCCTCCCAGCATGAATCATGAAGCAATATGTATTAAAAATAATTAATAAAATAAAAAATAATAGATGCTTATGTAAGTACATGTGCATACATACATGATATGTTGTGCATATTATGCAAAATTATTATAATTCAGCCCAAATTCATTTTTTCCCTTTAATTAACGTTTGTTAAAGAACAAACTTGAAGGACAGAATCATAGGATTCTAGACCCATAGCATTACAATCATAATATTCAAAAAATTTAATCACAGCAATAAAGTGATATATTGTAGTTAAGATTCACCCCGTGCCAGAGAATCTATTGATGCAAGCAGCTAATACAGTATTGGATATCAATTTAAAGTTTAATAAACATAAATCCTTTTTTCTCTTCCAGAAATGTATATCCCATCAAAGACTACAATAAACCTACTGTTATGTAGTACTTTTAAAGTTTACACAAGACTACAAATATTATCTCATATGTTCCTTACAATAATTTTGTAGAAAAGATACTATTATTATCCCCATTTTACACATGAGTTTGAGAGAAGCTGGTCTCAATCACCCAGTTGATATGCAGGATTGAAACTAAGGTTTTATGCACTCCTTACCCAGTATTATATACAGTAGTTGTATAAAAACAAGGGGGAAAATGCAAATACTCAGTTCTTAGGTCAACATTTGGTTATTGAGTATAATGAATTGAATATTAAAAACAAAATAACCTAATATTCTTTTGCCAAATGGATACTCTCTTTTGAGCTGCTTCTCATGGTCTATGTTCACAGGTTGATTTAATACAGTCAGGGAAAGAAAGCTCCCTAGTCCTCACAGAAAACATCACATTCCTGGAGTGCTTTTGTATTTGATTCTAATGTTAATGCCACTCCCACTCTTAGCAATTCCCTAAATTCTAGACAATAGGGGGTCAAACCTAGTTGTTAGTGGGTTGCTTGACTCTAGTTATAAAAGTTGTAGCATAGATTTATATTTTTCTCTGTTGTGTACCTGACTAACTGAAAAAATATATTGAGCATTTAATTTACAACATGAGGGTAGCATAGAAATTATTTAATACAACCTAATGTTCTTTCCAAGTGGCTCGGTATTTCCCTGAAGTGCATCTGTTTCCTTAGTCAGCAATAATGTTTTAGAAACTATTTGGTAATATAGTAGTGCTCATTCATGTGATGAAAATTAACTCCTTAAGAGCACCAGGGAATTAATAGTAAATTGTTTCTTCTCTCCTACAAAACCACAGGAAATAGCCAATTAATGCTTTCCTAGGGAACACTGAAGAAGCTGAAGGCACTCTATGTTGTCTCTTCCTTCAAACTTGTCATTATCAGGGTTGGACATTGGGCCTTTTTTTCCTTGAATCCTTTCCATTCTTGTCAATTTCCAAAAATCTGAGGAAGATAGGACCCCAGAATAGCTCCAAAGCATTGAATATGTATTTGTGTGTGCGGAGGTGAGTGAGGGATGGAAAAAATACAATATGTCATAAGATTCTAGAAATAGAGCTTGACACCCCAAACCTCTCCAAACCCCCTTATTTCATAGATGAATATGCTGAGGCCCAAAAGTTGCCAATCACATAAGAAGAATGCATCAGATGTAAGATTTGAATGTAGGTATACTGAATCTAAAGCCAGGACATACTCTTATACTGCACGTAAATTTTCTATCCATCTCAGAAGCTACTCATAAACATTTTAAATAATACTCTGTTTAATAATAAAATTATTTGATTGGATGTTTTAAAGGAATAAAGATTATTTTTTCAGGCCAATAAGATTATATAATAAGACTATGATTTGATTCTAATTGTCTGAAAGAGGTTATATCTCTTTAGGCTTTTTACTATGAGAGACTTTTGGAATTCAGCAGGTGATTTGTTCTTCTACAATATAATTTTGATTAGGCTTTAAATGCTGAATATTTTGGAAGAACTGAAATTGTTTTGCAGGGCCTGTGACACTGTACTATGCAATAACAGTGAATTAGGAGAAGAAAGAAAAGAAAGGAAAGTGAGAATAAAGGAAAGAAGGAGATAAGTGGAGTGGGAGTAAAGATGAAAATGAATGATAACGATATTAATAATCAAGCATCTGCTACTTCTAGAAATTATTTCAATAGCACTTATAAATCCATATTTATTAATCCAATGGAAGTCAATTTATGTATTAGGAATTAGGAGTTTAAAATTAAATAAAATTTTAGCAATACCATAGTTACATCGTAGAGAAAAGAAAACCATATTTTCCAAAAGTGAGCAAATTAACCTGATTAGATCAATGTTTTAATAAAAATCTACAGACTGCATAATGAACATATTATTTTTCCAATAATAATCAAAAACCAATAATGCATCCAAACAAAAGGAATATTTTTTCTAGTTTGACATGATCCTTTCATTTAAATAATTAATTATTTAATATTGACATTTTCCATTTTGATATCCTATGTGGATTTCCATATTAGCCTTGATCAAAAACAAAATAGAATGAACACTTAATATTAAAAAAAATCTCCATTTATAATTTACAAACCCATATTTTGTTGCTCCTGGCTATTTGAAATTCTGTGTTAATCTAAAGACAATTTACATAAGATTTCAAGGGCTGATAGAGATAATAATTTCAATCTACTATGCAATGTCTATAATATATAATAAATAAACATTTTATTGTGAGATGAGATTATGAAGGCATTTTGCCTAACCGAGAGAGTAATGGAAATATTAAGTATGAATAATCTCTTTTTTTCTCTCCTTCTTTCTTTTCTCTCTTCTTTCTCTTCCCTCATCTGCCAATAGCTTTTAGTTTTTTCTTTAATGAGATGGTGAGTAAGTTATTTTTAAAAGGGCCAACTTAGAAAATGAAGTTTCTTTTTGTGGGGTTTATCTTGACATTGCTTTGTTTGTCTTGCTGTGGTTATCTGCTCAGCTTTGGCAATCAACAAATATCTTAGTAAAGCATCTTGGAAAAGAATATTGCCTTTTCTGCGTGTCTTACTTATGATCTGACAGTAGTCTCTCACTGAATCTCTTTTTTTTATATAGAGTTCCTTTAAATTATAATAAGAGTAAAATGCCAGAGTGGGAGAAAACATCTTTACTATGTGTTTTAGAAACAAAATCCATGGGTTTCCAAGGAAAATCTCTCATATTAGGTTACTAATGCCATACAGGTAACATTGATATTAATTAGACAAAACTTCCTAAAATCTTTTCTGAAGACTTGAAATTGAATTGTGGCTACACATGATTCTCAAAAGTGCCATTTTACCATTTCTTTCACCAATATCTTTAAATAGCTCCTTTGGTGGGGTTAAATGCTAATTTAATTGACCCATCAAATATAAGCAGTTTTAGTAAAAAATTATCTATAATTATATTAATTGCATATATGTATGTCTTGAGAGACTATCTGAATTCAAGTTCTGCCTTTGTACACATATACAGGGTGAGACCCTGAATAAGTTATTCAATTTCTCAGTGAATTAAAGAGTTCTCTGAAACTACAAATCAAAGATCTAACACTGGTATGTACTGGTAAAGATGGTTCCTATACCAATGATACCATAGATCTATTATCCTAAAAGGTGGGTAATGTATTTCCCCTTAACACCACAGGAGATCCTATTTTGGTGTAGGAACTATTTTTTTTTTCACGTCAGCATCCTACACTTAGCATAATTCTTTTTGTACAGCAGTTATGTTAATTGTACCAAGCATTGCAGTAGATGTTTGGGGCATAAAGGAGAAAAACTGTGAAGAGTCCTTGTCCTCAAGAAGCTTACATGAGAAGCTTACATATTGGACAGATTCTATATGGGCAGTGTATACAAGTACATTAACTTAATTAATTTAATGAGAATTATGGTGCAATATACTAGAGGCAGAGAGTGCTAAATGAATTATTGATGTAATTAAATTATTTTAGCTGTTATGATCTTGTGAATTTCAAATAAATTTATATTTGAATTAATCCTAATATGCTTATTATATATAGCATATTGTTCTGGTTTCTGGGGCAGGGAACAAAAATGAAGGAAAATGCAGAAAAAAATGTTATCTTCTTCAGGAGCCTGGGATATTTATTTCTCTTTGACTCATCTTTTTTTAAATTTTTTCCTTGGAAATTTAATTTAATTCCTTGAAGTTCCTAGATGCTCTATTGTAGACACTCCTAAAATGTGACAGTCAAAAAAACAATACTAAAACGCAGTACTATAAGCCTAATGTTGTATTTGTTTATGTTTACTTTGTTTGTTCATTTGTTTTACATTTTTAAAAAGTGCAATTCAACAATATTTCTTAAACATCTATTTAGCTTCTGAACTGAGTTTTGAAGAACCCTAGTGAATCTAACATGTAAGTAAGAATGGACTACAAAGAGAATGGAATGGATCAAAACACTGAATTAGAGTTGGAATAGCAAATTGAAATGTAGAAACCTTGAGTAATGTGAAATGAGTCAGGAAAATTATCTAAAAGCCAGACTGGAAAAAGTTTTGAAGGACAAGCTGAGATGGTTATATTTTACATTAAAATTTACAGAGATTCATTATAGAACTTTCAAGATGAGAATATCATGGATTTAGGAATATTGTGTTAGGGGAAGGGGAAGTAGAAATAAAGAGGTAGAGATAACATACTTTGAAGATGCTATTTATGGAATTTGTAATTGAATTTATTTTATATTAAAAGGAAGAAAAAAAAGAAAAGGAAGAACCAAAGATGATATTCAGTTTGTGAAGGGAATGGGATGATTAAAAGCAAGGAATACCCTCACTAAAAGGAAGTTCCATGTCATCACTAGAAATAAGAATGTACAAAAGAATTTAGGTTAAGGAAGAAAGGTAATTAGTTCTATTTTGGACATGATGATTTCAAGGTAGGAATAGGAATAGAGTATTCAGATGAGATATCTAGCAGACCACTAATGACATGGGACTGAAATTCAGGAGACAATATAGATATATGCATAGAATTTGAGTATCAGCACACTTAGATATATATATCCCAAATTCTATATACATAAGAAAAATAGGGCTTGAGAAAGCGTAGGGAAATGGATTTTCTAAAGAAATTATATAGCACATAAATGGAATGGAATAATAATAATTAATAAGAGATGAAGAATGTTAAGAATGATACATGGAAATATTTGCATGTAATGATGCAGAGTAAATTAAATTGCAACAAAGCAATATACGAAATTACTATAAGACTATAAATGGAAAAGTCACTTAAAGGAAGTCAAATATCAAGTAATAGAAAAATCAATGATGGAATCTTAGAAGTGATAATGAAACACATCTCTTCCCTCACAGCAGAGATATGGAAGTTCCAGGGAAGAATATTGTATTGTATGTAGTTTTCAACAGTGTCTCTGCTATATTCTGTATCTCAAGCAAGGGCTCCATTTTAAGAGTGTGTGAGAGAAATGACTGATATTAAGATAAAAGAAAAAATACAAATTATTTTTAAAAAGAGATAAAGGAGTAGGAGATAAAGTGGAAAAATGTTATCAACTCTTTTTTCTAAGAGTTTGAATATAAAATGAAAAAAATATATAGTTTAATAGGATATCGGGGACATTTGAAGTTTTTTTGTTGTCATTATTCTTATTCTCCTCTTTTAAGACTGAGGGAGACCTCAATCTATTGGTATAGTAAGTAAAAAAGAAAGATCTAATTGACAAGAGGAAACTGGAAATGAGAACAATGAAGAAAATGATGATGTTTTGAAAACTTGTAACAGATAGGAAAGGGCGAGAATGAGGGGAAGAAGAATGGGATCAAGGAGTATAGTAAGAGAATGACAAGGAGAAAGATCATCTCTCCCTCAGAGAATGAGAAGAACAAGAAGACGTGGGAAATTTCATAGTAGATGGCCCTTATCTTTATAGTGAAGTACAAAACAAATTTTTATGCTATATGCACAGGAGGAAGAGGTCAGCATATGTACACACACACACACACACACACACACACAGAGAGAGAGAGAGAGAGAGAGAGAGAGAGAGAGAGAAAGCAAAGAAAACAAAACAAAGAAACAAAGAAAGAAAGAGAGACAGAGAAAAAGAGACACAAAGAGACAGGCAGAAACAGACACAGAGAGAGACACACACACACAGAGAAAGAAAGACAGAGAAAGAGACAGTGTCAGAGAGAGAGAGAGAGAGAGAGAGAGAGAGAGAGTGAGAGAGATCTAAGTTTGATGATTAATTATAAAGTATATATTTTGGAATATATGGGACTTTCTTTTTTTTTTATCATTTACATCCCAGAGCAGTGAAATTATATCAAACAGTGTAGCTTAAAAGTATACTAAGACTTGGGGTAGCTAATTGGTGTCGTGGATAGAGCACCAGCCCTGAAGTCAGGAGTACCTGAGTTCAAATTTGGCCTTAGACAATTAATACTTCCTAGCTGTGTGACCCTGGGCAAGTTACTTAACCCCAAATGCCTCAGGAAAAAGTGTACTAAGATTTTTAAAGATATCCTGTTTAATGTTGTAGTGACACTTATAGCAAAATTCCAAGTCATTGTTCAGAAGAGTTAGAAAAATTCACAGACCTATTAACAATTTGTTCATGTGCCTGCTTTTCCATAGCCCTTTCAATACTGCCTCTTGATCTTTCATAATCTGTAAAGAAGTTTATGTTTTTCTTATTATTAATTTCAAAATTTTTTTATATCTTTCATTTGTCTTTTAAAAAGAGGTGTGTGCCTGTGATGAAAAACAGAGACCTTGTAATGGACTTATCTGGATGGAATATGCACATTAAAAATATTGAATATGGATTTCCCAATTAAGGAAGTAAAATATAGAGGAAAGAGCTCTAACTCCGGAATAAGAAAAACCTGGCTTCAAATCCTCCTCTTAAGCTTAGTACCTATTTCACTGTGGGCAAGTCTTTCATATACAATAAAAGAACTAGACTAGTTTAAAGGAATTTTGAGGTGCTTTCTATTTCTATGAAATATTTCTATGATTCCATCCTTGGGATCCTGCTGTCTTGATGGGGCATTGCTTCAGTCTCCCACTACATCTCTGCCCAGATCCATCTATGTTTCACTTAAGCACCACCCATCTCTTAACTAACTTCTGTGAAGTTGTTACTCTATCATCTTCCCTTTATTTCCAGGGCTACAACTATAATGCAATCAACTTTTTTTTTCTTAAAAGGGATATGAAACATATGTGTTTGTTCAGGATTTCTATAATTTTCCAAACCAAAATACTGGTCACCATTCCCCATAATATCTCTCCAAATTAGAATGTAAATTTCTCAATTGCATGTCTTAGTTTTTGTACTTGTTATCTCCATTGTTCAGCACTCTATTTAGAACACAGTTTCTTAAAACATTTTCCACTTGCAGCTTCTTTTAAACTCCTTTTCACTAGAGAAATTCTTATGTGACCCCAAGTATACAAAATAGGCAAATAAATGAAACATGTACTGATAATAAATCATAAACAAATTTATTTTAAAACAATTCTTTTGGTATACATGTAATTTTACCATTTATTAAATATGAAAGCAAATTTTCATACTAATGATATGGATGAATTTATTTTTATATAAAAAGTTAAATTTTGGTGGAATATTTGCTACATTTTACTATTGTGAAATTCTTAATGACCTCACATTCAGTTACATGATACCTTATGGAGTTGCAACCTATAATTTTAAAAACTAGGGTTTAGAGCAAAATAACTGCTTAACAAATACTTCTTTAAATTATCTAATAGTAGAAGAATAAAAATCAATTCAAAAGAAACAAATGGAGGAAAAGATAAGTTTTAAAAATCATAACTTTAAATGTGATTGGATTATGTAACTCCTAAAAACAATAAAAAAGAGTGGCAGAATGAGTAAGAAATTAAATCAGTTCTACACATGAAAGCTCTAAAAATAAAAATAAAGACAAAACAGAATGAAAAAGAAATATTAAAACAAAATTTATTATTCACCAGTTTTTTAATTGCATTCTTGTTTTTAGAAAAAAACAAAACATAAAAGAGGTTATTAAATGAAATTAGCATGGGAATTTCATAATGTTTACAGGACAATTTCAAGAAGCAACAGTTTCTTGTGTTTCAAAGAATGTGATGCTTCTAAAGGTGATATGAAGAGAAAAGTCATTTTGGTTATGGCATAGGGAATAGAGATGAGTAGTAGTGACTCCCCTTGAGAGTCCTCATGCAGCTATTCATCATCATAAACCTGACATTAAATAATAGAGGGGTTGGTTGTCTTTCCAATTCATGCAGCCAAAATATGGTGAAGGACCCCCAGAGATCTGTTAAATTTGCTGAGTGATTCACTTTGGAATAAATATTGTGGTAAGAAGAATCTCAAGTACGCTATTAAGTATTAAGATGTTCTGGATCAAAAATTGAAGATTTTCAGAAAACATGATACTTGCCACTTGAAGGTTGGAAATTCAGAAAAAAAAAAAAAAAAAAAAAACATTGATCTGGGAAGTAAGTAGTGAAGGTTTTGTTTGGGAATAGAATTTGAATTTGTGGACCATATCTTTAATTGATCAACCATTTAATTTATTGGCATTATTTTATAAAATATCTTGTTTTGCACACATTGTTCTAGGAACTGGAAAAATAAATATAAAGAATGTAATAGTGCTATACAAAGAGTGTAATAGTGCTAGAATCTTATAAACTAATGAGGAAGTAGCAAATACACATACACAAATACATTATTTAGGTAATAACTGTATTTCATTAATATTAATTCAATATATCATATAATATTTATGTGTTAGATTATGCATAAATGCATGTACTTGTATATTAACTATATATATATTCTACATTGTTGTTGTCATTCAATCATATCTGACTCTTTAAATTGAGTTGAGTTTTCATGGCAGAAACACTGGAGTGTTTTGTTGATTCTTTTTACAACTCATTTTACAGATGAAGAAATTGAGGCAAATCAGGGTTAAGTGACTTGTTTCATGTCACACAACTAGTCAATAACTGAGATTTGAATTCAGGAATCTTTCTGATCCCATATCTGGTCCATTACCCACTGAGACACTTATCTGCTCATATTCAAAATATTATCTATAGATATACTAGTATATGAATATACTTGATATAGATATACTAGCATGTGTGATATATAGACATATCAGTATATAAACTGAATGGAAGCTCATAAAATTATTTTTGCTTAGATCCTAATGTAGTAACTAGGGTATCACCCTGTCTTTCAGGAAACTACAGCACCCTCAGAAAAGTTACTCAATTTCAAAGTTCTTTGTGGTTTTGCAATTACTTGATAATCAATCATAAGTATACAGCTTTGTGTTTCCTTTTCAATAATTAGGTTAAGGACACAATTGGTTCAAAGAAAAATCTTTTAATGAAATAAGATCATGACGAAAATATCAATAGAATTTTCGCCCCATATCCAAGGTACTTGTTCCCCAGAAATACAGCTTCAGTGGGAATATTGGAAATATCAAGGAGACACAAGAAGGGGAACATTATTTAAGGAACATTAAACATTATTTAGGGAACATATGTGGCCAGGGTACACATTTGAAAGCAACCCACACTCTGGCCCTGCATGGTTACTGATGTCTTTTGGCAATATCATTTTGTTGCTCTTACTGGTTTCTTTCTCCATTGATTTTTTTTTTTTTAATTTAATAGCCTTTTATTTACAGGATATATACATGGGTAACTTTACAGCATCAACAATTGCCAAACCTCTTGTTCCAATTTTTCACCTCTTATCCCCCCACCCCCTCCCCTAGATGGCAGGATGACCAGTAGATGTTAAATATATTAAAATATAACTTAGATACACAATAAGTATACATGACCAAAACGTTATTTTGCTGTACAAAAAGAATCAGACTGAAATATTGTACAATTAGCCTGTGAAGGAAATCAAAAATGCAGGTGTGCATAAATATAGGGATTGGGAATTCAATATAATGGTTTTTAGTCATCTCCCAGAGTTCTTTTTCTGGGCATAGCTGGTTCAGTTCATTACTGCTCCACTAGAAATGATTTGGTTGATCTCATTGCTGAGGATGGCCTGGTCCATCAGAACTAGTCATCATATAGTATTGTTGTTGAAGTATATAATGATCTCCTGGTCCTGCTCATTTCACTCAGCATCAGTTCGTGTAAGTCTCTCCAGTCCTTTCTGAAATCATCCTGTTGGTCATTTCTTACAGAACAGTAATATTCCGTAATATTCATATACCACAATTTATTCAGCCATTCTCCAACTGATGGGCATCCATTCAGTTTCCAGTTTCTAGCCACTACAAAAAGGGCTGCCACAAACATTCATGCACATACAGGTCCCTTTCCCTTCTTTATGATCTCTTTGGGATATAATCCCAGTAGTAACACTGCTGGATCAAAGGGTATGCACAGTTTGATAACTTTTTGAGCACAGTTCCAAACTACTCTCCAAAATGGGTGGATTCGTTCACAACTCCACCAACAATGAATCAATGTCCCAGTTTTCCCGCATCCCCTCCAACAATCATCATTATTTTTCCTGTCATCTTAGCCAATCTGACAGGTGTGTAGATGGTATCTTAGAGTTGTCTTAATTTGCATTTCTCTGATTAATAATGACTTGGAGCATCTTTTCATATGACTAGAAATAGTTTCAATTTCTTCATCTGAGAATTGTCTGTTCATATCCTTTACCATTTTTCAATTGGAGAATGGCTTGATTTTTTATAAATTAGAGTTAATTCTCTATATATTTTGGAAATGAGGCCTTTATCAGAACCTTTGACTGTAAAAATATTTTCCCAATTTATTGCTTCCCTTATAATCTTGTCTGTTTTAGTTTTGTTTGTACAAAAACTTTTCAGTTTGGTATAATCGAAATTTTGTATTTTGTGATCAGTAATGATCTCTAGTTCTCTTTAGTCATAAAGACCTTCCCTTCCACAGGTCTGAGGGTAAACTATCCTGTGTTCCTCTAATTTATTAATAATTTCATTCTTTATAGCCTAGGTCATTGAACCCATTTTGACCTTATCTTGGTGTGCGGCGTTAAGTATGGATCAATGCCTAGTTTCTGCCATATTAGTTTCCAATTTTCCCAGTAATTTTTATCAAACAGAAAGATCTTATCCCAAAAGCTGGGGTCTTTGGGTTTGTCAAAGACTAGGTTGCTATATTTGTTGACTGTTTTATCCCTTGAACCTAATCTATTCCACTGATCAACTAATCTATTCCTTAGCCAATACCAAATAGTTTTGGTAACTGCTGCTCTATAATATAATTTTAGATCTGGTACAGCTAAGCCACTTTCATTTGATTTTTTTTTCATTAATTCCCTTGAAATTCTTGACCTTTTGTTTTTCCATATGAATTTTGTTGTTATTTTTTCTAGGTCATTAAAATAGTTTTTTGGGGAGTCTGATTGGTATAGTGATACATAAATAGATTAGTTTAGGTAATATTATCATCTTTATTATATTTGCTCGCCCTATCCAAGAGCATTTAATATTTTTTCAATTGGTTAGATCAGACTTAATTTGTGTGAAAAGTGGTCTGTAATTTTGCTCATAAAGTTTCTGATTTTCCCTTGGCAGATAGATTCCTAAATATTTTATATTATCAGTAGTTACTTTAAATGGAATTTCTCTTTGTAACTCTGACTGTTGGATTTTGTTAGTGATATATAAGAATGCTGATGACTTATGTGGGTTTATTTTATAACCAGCAACTTTGCTAAAGTTGTGGATTATTTCTAATAACTTTTTGGCAGAATCTCTGGGGTTCTCTAAGTATACCATCATGTCATCGGCAAAGAGTGATAATTTGGTTTCCTCATTGCTTATTCTTATTCCTTTAATCTCTTTCTCAGCTCTTATTGCTATAGCTAGCGTTTCTAACACAATATTAAATAGTAACGGTGATAGTGGGCAACCTTGTTTCACTCCAGATCTTATTGGGAATGGTTGCAGTTTGTCTCCATTACATATGCTGCTTACTGATGGTTTTAAATAGATGCTGCTGATTATTTTAAGGAAAAGTCCATTTATTCCTATACTCTCAAGTGTTTTTAATAGGAATGGATGTTGATTTTATCAAATGCTTTTTCTGCATCTATTGAGATGATCATATGGTTTTTGTTCATTTGGTTATTAACATGGCCAATTATATTGATAGTTTTCCTAATATTGAACCAGCCCTACATTCCTGGTATAAATCCTACTTGATCATAGTGTATTATCTTGGAGATGATTTTCTGTAGTCTTTTTGCTAATATCTTATTTAAGATTTTAGCATCAATATTCATTAGGGAGATTGGTCTATAATTTTCTTTCTTTGTTTTCAGCCTACCTGGTTTAGGTATCAATACCATGTCTGTGTCATAGAAGGAATTTGGTAGGACTCCTTCATTCCCTATTTTATCAAATAATTTATGTAGCATTGGGGCCAATTGTTCTTTAAATGTTTGGTAAAATTCACATGTAAATCCATCTGGTCCTGGGGATTTTTTCTTAGGGAGTTGTTTAATTGCCTGTTCTATTTCTTTTTCTGAAATGGGACTATTCAAGCAATTTACTTCCTCCTCTGTTAGTCTGGGAAGTCTATATTTTTGGAGGTAGTCATCCATTTCACTTAGGTTATCAAATTTATTGGCATAAAGTTGAGCAAAATAACTTCTTATTATTTCTCTAATTTCCTCTTCATTGGTGGAAAGTTCTCCCTTTTCATTTTTAAGACTACTAATTTCATTTTCCTCTTTCCTTTTTCTAATCAGATTTACCAAAGGCTTATTTATTTTATTGGCTTTTTCATAGAACCAACTCTTAGTTTTATTAATTAGTTCAATAGTTTTTTTACTTTCAATATTTTTAATTTCTCCTTTTAATTTTAGAATTTCAAATTTAGTATGATTGGGGGTTTTTTATTTTTTTAGTTGCAAGCCCAATTCATCAATCTTTTCTTTCTCTGTTTTATTCAAGTAAGCCTCTAAGGATATAAAATTCCCTCTTATTACTGCTTTGGCTGCATCCCACAAATTTTGGTATGATGTCTCATCATTGTCATTATCTTGAGTGAAATTATTAATTGTATCTATAATTTGCTGCTTCACCCAATCATTCTTTAAGATGAGATTGTTTAGTTTCCAATTACTTTTTGGTCTATTTCCCCCTAACTTTTTGTTGAATGTAGTTTTTATTGCATCATGATCTGAAAAGAAAGCATTTACTATTTCTGCTTTCTTGCATTTAATTTTGAGGTCTTTATGTCCTAATATATGGTCAATTTTTGAATAGGTTCCATGAACTGCTGAGAAAGAAGTATATTCCTTTCTATCTCCATTCAATTTTCTCCAAAGATCCAACATACCTAATTTTTCTAATATTCTATTTACTTCTTTAATTTCTTTCTTATTTGTTTTGTGGTTTGATTTGTCTAATTTTGAGAGTGCAAGGTTGAGATCTCCTACTATTACAGTTTTTTTGTCTATTTCTTCTTGCAACTCTCTTAACTTCTCCTTTAGGAAGTTGGATGCCATACCACTTGGTGCATATATGTTTAATATTGATATTGCTTCGTTGTTTATGCTACCCTTTAGCAGGATGTAGTTTCCTTCCTTATCTCTTTTAATTAGATCAATTTTACTTTTGCTTGATCTGAGATAAGGATGGCTACCCCTGCTTTTTTTGACTTCACCTGAAGCATAATAGATTTTGCTCCAGCCTTTTACCTTTACTCTATATGTATCTCTCTGCTTTAAATGTGTTTCTTGTAAACAACATATTGTAGGGTTCTGACTTTTGATCCAGTCTGCTATCTGCCTCCTCTTTATGGGGAGTTCATCCCATTCACATTTACAGGTTAGAATTACTAAATCTTATTTCCTGCCATCCTAATACCCCCAGATTATGCTTTACTTATTCTTGCCTCCCCAACCCTCTTTCCCCTTTTAAACTTATTGCCCTCTTGTATCACAATGCTTATCCTCTTTATAATCCCTCCCTCCCCCTTTGAGTCTTTCCCCTTCCTTCCTTATTACTTTTTTCTTTTCCCTTTTCCTCTCCCCGTTTTAATGAGGCGAGAGGAATTTTCTCTAAAACAAATGTCAATTATTTTTCTTTGAGCCAACTCTGATGAGAGTAAGATTCACACAATGTTCCTCCCCTCTCTAAGTTCCCTCAGATATGATAAGTTTCCTTTGCCTCTTTGTGGGATGTGGTTTCCCTCTTTTTATCCCTCCTTCCTACCTTATTCGCCATCATCCTTTTCCATATCTACTTCCCTTTTTTAGTTATATCAGTACAATCAAATTATACATGTATTCTTTTTGTATATCCACAACAGAAATACAATTCTCAAGAGTTATTTTTACCTTTTCTGCATCTCTTGAGTTCTATGGTTGGAGATCAAATTTTTTGTTTAGTTCTGGTTTTTTCTTCAGAAACAAATGGAATTCATTTGTTTCATTAATTTCCATCTTCTTCCCTGGAAGAAAATGCTCAGGTTAGTTGGGTAGTTTATTCTTGGCTGCATCCCAAGTTCTTGTGCCTTTCGGAATATCATATTCCAGGCCCTTCTTTCCTTTAATGTAGAGGCAGCCAGATCTTGGGTGATCCTCATTGTGGCACCTCGGTCGTTAAATGTTTTTTTTTTTTTTTTGCTGCTTGTAAAATTTTTTCCTTAATCTGATAGTTCTGAACTTTGGCCACCACATTCCTTGGGGTTTTTATTTTAGGGTTTCTTTCAGAAGGTGTTCGATGAATTCTTTCAATGCCTATTTTACCTTCTGATTCTCTTACATCTGGGCAGTTCTCTTTGATGATTTCTTGTAAAATAGTATCTAGGCTCTTTTTTTCATCATAGTTTTTGGAAAGTCCAATAATCCTCAGATTATCTCTCCTAGATCTATTTTCCAAGTCTGTCTTTTTGCAAGTAGATAATTCATGGTTTTTCCAGTTTGTCATTTTTTGTTTTGCTTGACTGATTCTTGCTGTCTCAATGAATCATTAGTTTCTATTTGTTCAGTTCTAATTTTTAAAGAATTATTTTCTTCATTAGCTTTTTACTTCTTTCTGTATATGTCAATTGAGTTTTAAATGTATTGTTTTGGTCTGTGAGAATTTTTTCCATTTCACTAATTTTTTGTAGTGAATTATTTTCTTTTTCAATTCACAGATCCTACTTTCTTGCAGAGTTCTTTGTCTTTCAATTCACAAATCCTACTTTCTAGTGAATTCTTTATTTTTCCAATTCACAATTCTTACTTTCCTGAGATTTTTTATTTTTCCAATTCATCAATTTTGTTTCCTGCACTTCCTGGGAATTTTTTAACTTTTCAATTCGTATTTCAGGAAGTTGTTGCTCTCTTGTAAGGCTTCTCTTTCCTTTCCCCATTTATCTTCTAACTCTCTTTTGAGACTTTTAATGGTCTCTTCTATGAGAGCATCATGTAAAGGAGGACAGTCTGATGCATTTTTGCTGTTTGCGGGTCTCTTCAGGTTTGTGACCTGCTCTTTTTCTGCATTGAAGCTGTCGATCGTTCTTTTCATCTTTTTATTCATGTTTTAAAGCCTTTAGGGTAGGTCTCCTAGGCAAGGGGGTTACCAGCTTCCTCTGCAGAGCAGGGAGAGATGTAAACCGATTTTGGGCTCCGAGGTATGGGAGTGCTCTGAGTGAGAGTTTTCCCTTCTCCCAACAGGAAGTGGATTCAGCACTGGCCAAGCTATGGAAGTGCCCAGTTGGGCTGAGTGTGTTAGCGATTGCCCTCGGCTAGAGACTAAGGGGTGAAAGTGTCACTGCCCCAGGCCGGAGCCTCTTGTGGGACTGTGAGTATTAGAGTGACCGCAGACTGCAGACCGCAGGACTGCGACTGCAGACCGCAGACCGCAGACCGCAGACCGCCCGGAACTCTGCCCCAGTGTCTCTGCCCAATGCAAATCGGCCCTGGAAAAGCTCTATGGCCCCAAGGCGAGCTCCCCATTGCGTAGATTGGAGGCTAACCCGGGCTGCGTCCTCCTGCCATGCAGGATCACAACTGCCCCAAGGAAAAGCCCCTTACTGCGGGTTGGGGCTGCGTGCTTGTGCTGAGATCAGTGCTTTCACTTTCGGTTTGAGGCTCACCTTAGAACCTAATTTCTCTTCCTGTCTGCGCCGATCTCCCCCCCTGGCCCCGGAACCAACCTTTTTTTGGCGAGACTGCAGATTTTCTTCGGCTGGTGAGTTGTTCTACTTCTTATCTTTACGAATTGTAGCAGTCAAGACTATTTTTGAGGCTCGATATAATATTGATAAAGAGGGTAAGAGAAGAGCTTAGAAAGTCACGTGTGTCTTCTCCACCATCTTGGCTCTGCCCCTCTCCATTGATTTTCAATGGTATATTATATTTAAACTAAGATGTTGTTGGAGAAAAAAGAAAGGAAAAAGAAAAAGAAAGAAAAAAATATTTCATAAAGATTCACCTTCACCCGCTGAAATCCATTTCCTACATTTTATGATGTGGTACTGGCACATAATAAAAACATTTCTTATCTTCAGTTTATTTCATAAACATCATTCATTTTCTCACTTTAGTTGTCTGTATCACATACACTGAAGGATTTCCAACAGGTGGTATATACTCATTATCTTAATAAAAGAATTGATGTTCTTGTGACACCAGAATACAATGGATGTATATTCACTCTTCTCTATTCTCTGATGAGCTAATTATCATGATGATTTCAAGTAAAGCTAACTTGCAACCTTGTGCTGCGCTCACCTATTTCCGAGATTCATAGGAGTAGAAAAGTCTCACTAACTAAAATGCTAAGGTAATCGGTAAAATAGACAGAAATTAAAAGGAATGTGTTTCATAATTCCTGCCAAGCCCTACTGTCTATTATTTGTGGTCTCTGGTAGATAGAGTCCAAATTATACATTAACTCTACTGATATTCTCTTGATTTGTCATTCTGCCCACTTCCCTTCTCTAACCTGCCCCCATTCCCTCTCCCAAAACCTACTATAGCCTTAAAAGATGAACATGGGTAATAGGGAATTGTGCTTTTGAGCATGTGATGATAATCATAATAAAAACAATGACATGGGTCAGAGGAGATAGCTTCTGATTTTGAAATTATTTGAGTTTATTACAGGTGATTTTGGAAAAAAGACAAAGATCATGTGTTTATTATGCTAGTACCTTACCTTATTCATCTGTGAAATGTGGAATTAACAAAATCAGTTTTTTTTTTGTTTTTAATAATAGCTTTTTATTTTCAAAATATATGCAGATAGTTTCAGCATTCACCCTTGCTTTCTTTCCCTCCCCTCCTCCTCCAGAACCAAGTTATCCAATATTTGTTAAGCATATGCAATTGTTCTATACATATTCCTTAATTACCATGTTGCACAAGAAAAATCAGATCAAAAAGGTAAAAAAAAAAAGATAAAAAAGCAAGCAATAACAAAAAGGTGAAAATACTATGTTGTGATCCTCAATTAGTCCCTGCATTCCTCTTTCTGAATGCAGATGCTCTCTCCATCACAAGTTTATTAAATTGGCTTGAATCACCTCATTGTTGGAAAGAACCCAGTCTATACAGTTGATCTTAATCTTGTTGCTGTATAAAATATTCTCTTGGTTCTACTCATTCCAATAAGCAGTATTAGTTCATGTAATTCTCTCCAAGTTTTTTTTTAAATATCCTGCTAATTAATGAAAAAATGCAAATGAAGAATGGCCTAACTGTACCAGGCCTAAAATTATATTATAAAGCAACAGTCATCAAAACCACTTGGTGCTGGCTAAGAAACAGAATAGTCAATCAGCAGAATACGTTAGGTTCACAGAACAAAATAGTCAATGGCTATTGTAATCTAGTGTTTGACATACCCAAAGACCCCAGCTTTTGGGATAAGAACTCACTATTTGACAAAAAACTGCTGGAAAAATTAGAAACTAGTATGGCATAAATTAGGCATTGACCCACATCTAACATCATATACTAAGATGAGGTCAAATTGGGTTCATGATTTAGACATAAGCAGTGATATTATAAACAAATTAAAAGAACAAATAAATGATAATTTATCTCTCAGATTTGTGGAGAAATAAGGAATTTGTGGCCAAAGAAGAACTGGAATACAAAATAGATAATTTTGATTATATTAACTTAAAAAGTTTTGTACAAACAAAACCGATGCAGACAAGATTAGAAGGGAAGCAATAAACTAAAAATAAAAATTCTTTCAAGTGTTCTGGCAAAAGCCTAATTTCTAAAATACAGAGATAATTGACTCAATTTTATAAGAAGTCAAGCCATTCTTGATTTCATAAATGGTCAAATGATATGAACAGAAAAATTTCAGATAAAGAAACAGACCATTTCTAGTCATATGAAAAGGTGCTTTAAATCACTATTGAATAGAGAAATGTAAATGAAGACAACTCTGAGGTACCACTGCATACCTCTCAGGTTGGCTAAAATGACAGGAAAAGATAATGACAAATGTTGAAGATAATGTGGGAAAACTGGGACACTGATATGTTTGCTGGTGGAACTCTGAACTGATTCAACAATTCTGGAGGGTAATTTGGAACTCTCTCCAAAGGGGTATTAGGCTGTGTGTGCCCTTTGATATAGCAGTGTTTCTACTGAGCTTGTATTTTAAGGAGATCATAAAAAAATAAAAGGCCTATGTGTGCAAAAATGTTTGTGGCAGCCCTTTTGCTTTTTATAGTGGTAACAAGTTGGAAGCTGGGTGTATGCCCATCAGTTGGAATGAATAACTTATGGTATATGAATGTTATGGAATATTATTGCTTTATGAGAAATGATGAGCAAACAGGAGAGACTTACATGAACTGATGCTAAGTGAAATGAGCAGAACCAGGAGATCATTGTATATGGCAACAACAAGATTATACAATGATCAATTCTGATGGATATGGCTCTTTTTACCAGTGAGATGACTGAGACCAGTTCCAATGATCTTGTGATGAAGAGAGCCATCTACACCAAGAGAGAGGACTGTGGTAAATGAGTGTGGATCAATATAGCATTTTCACTCTTCTTATTGTTGTTTGCTTGCATTTTGTTTTCCTTTTCATTTTTTCCTTTTTTATCTGATTTTTCTTGTGCAGCATGATATTTGTGGTAATACGTATAGAAAAATTGCCATCTAAGGGAAGGGAAGGGGGAAGGGGGGGAAATTTGGAATAAAGGGTTTTGCAAGGGTCAATGTTGCAAAATTATCCATGTATATATTTTGAAAATAAAAGCCTTTAATATAATAAAATAAAAAAGAAAGAAAACATCCTGCTGATGGTTTCTTATAGAACAAGAAAATTCCATAACATTCATGTACCATAACTTATTCAGCCATTCCCTAACTAATGGCCATCCACTCAGTTTCTAGTTCAGTTGCAGAAACTGAATAGAGAAACCAGTTTTTGAATTTATATCCACATCAAAATTCCATGGTGACATGTAATACATCTGTGGGTAACTGTAATTGATATATAGCTAAGTGCCTGATCCAGTTGAAGTACTATAAAGGCAGCCTAAATAACTTGTTGGTTGTCAATATATGGATGAACAATGACACACTTATGAAGTATACACAGAGCAAGACCACGTTGGGAGAAACCACCAAAAGCTAAAGCTTAAAAAAAGAAGATATCCTGAACAATATTCCATGTTGGACAGGAATGAGAGAAGCAGAATTAAATAATCTCTTACCTAAATTATAGAACCTTATATTAAAAAGTTATTTTAAAAATATATCTCTGTATATATATGTATTCATATATAGGTGTATGTTTGTTTATATGTGTATATAATATTTTCCTTATTCCTTCCTTATATAGATGCACTGATTAATGTCTTATAGAAGTTGCACTGTATCATAAACATAATTCTGAGATAACTATGACATAATATTAACATAGAATATAGTTGAGCATGTAAATGCTTTGGCAGTAGGAAATTATGTCTAATTCCCACAGCCAATGTGACTTGCTGACATTCATTCTGGGAGCATTAAGACATATATTGTCATAAAAGATGCTCTGTAGAACACTCCACACATTTCAATGAGGGCATTGGATGTCTTGATTTGAATTGAAGGTCTACTCCATTACCTATCCAAACTGGACTACTAGTGTAGAGCAGCAGCAGTATTTCACCCGACATATGACTTTACTTCAAAGAGGTTTGCTATTATTTCTGCAGAGGTCATTTGTTAGGTGGTATAGGATAGAAAAGTCTATATAAATGCAAGAAACTATTGCACCTAAATCTCTAATCACCTTAAGAAACAGACTTGCTTTTATTTTAATGTAGATATTTTAATATATTCTATAGACTCCCTGTTTGGATAATGTACTCCTTCATGTGCTGACAAATGGCGAGTCATTATTCTATGTGCATGATTCATAAATCTGTCTTGCATTTTAGATATAAACCAGGTATAATTACAGGTGTCCATGAATATAAATACAGGCAAAAAGAAAAAAAATTCTCCTGGGAACCAAATTTTTCAGTGTGATCTTCTACATTTACCAAATTGAGCAAAGTAATTTCCCAAAACTCTATTTCATGTAATAGACATGTCCTTAAGGATCATTTTGATAGGAAGACTATTATATTAAATCTACTACTTACAAAAAAGATAATGATGAATTATTTTTATACATTAGCAACAAAGTGATAGTTTATTTTAATGTCTAAAATGTTATTTTACTTAATTTTAATGTGAGTTTACTTATGATTACTTGAGCTACCTTGCTTTGTATGCTGTTATCAATCTCTAAAAAGCAATTTGCTGAATTTACAGAGCATGGAAGGCAGGTGTAGTTGTGCAAAGAATATAATTTTATTAGTGTGATGTGAGGATAAAAAGGGGGAAATAAACATAATAATAAGTAATCATAATAAGTACATTCCCATACACTGAAAAACATATTGAAAATTTCATAAGCCAGATGCAAAAACATATTAAAGTTCTAATAGATGTAAAAGAGCCAAATTGAGAAAAATCACTGAATTAATCATTGGATAATATAATGAAATTAAGATTTCATTCTATTTTATCATGACTTCATGTTTTTATAACAATATAAAGATAAAGGCATATGTGATGTCTGGCTTAGAAAATTGGGTGTGGAGAATTTATAAGTCTACAACTGTCCTGAAATGGCTTATAAAAAAAGTAAAATGGTTAAGAAACAGAAAAGTCCCTAAAAATACTTTCTAGAAAACGAGCCCCCAAAAGAGAAAATTGTAATATAGAAAAAGAGTTAATAAATTGAATACCTGAGAATTGTACCCACACAATATAGAAGTATATAAAGAGTTGCTCTATATGTGAAAGGATCTCACTATGAATGTTGGTAAAAATCTCTCGAGGGAAGTAGAGCCAAGATGATAGAGGAAGGAAATTGCCTGAGCTTTCTGCCCAAACCCCTCCAAATACCTTTAAATAATGACTCTACACAAATTTTAGAGCATCACAACCCTCAAAAAGATGATTTGAAGCAATTTTCCAGCTCAAGACAACTTAAAAGGTAAAAAGAAAAGGTCTGTTTACCAGGGTGAAAGTGGAATATAGTACAGCACAGGCTGCCCCAGCAAAGACTAAATCTCAGTAAACTAGATCCCAACAAACCAGGAGAATTCCTTGGGGCCTCTGATTAATGGCAACCATTGCTCTCAGCTTACCTAAACCAAAGATGACTTAGATCAGCAGAAAAAGTTTGCTGCTCTAGGGAGCTCAGTTCCTTCTAAGCCATGCCAGCACAGCACAGTCCAGCCAAACTATGGAAGCCATAGTGGCTGCTTCCGGAGGTCTCAATCCACAGATATTAAATGGGTCAAACAACTAGTCAGAAGGAGAATGCAGGGGTCTGTGCTACTGCTGAGGCAGGATGCTGTTGCTTTGTCTATACCCTAATCTAGATCATAGACCTGGGCAGCAGTAGGAGCATTAACACACCAAACTTTGCAGTCACAGTGGAGTAGGAACCCTCCTCACAGTTCCAGGAGAGAAAAAGAGTGCTTTTGGTCCTTAAAGACAAGACCACACTGCTTCTTAGATCATAACACCTTGGAAAAACTGAAAACTTACAGGTCCCTGGAAGTATCTATTAAAATAGTTGCACAAAATCCTTGAAGTTAGCAACATTGCACCCTCCATCCTGAAAACAGATCTCTATTATAATAGTTAAAAAGATAGGTAGTAGCCTGAGTAAATGAGCAAATAACAAAGAAAAAAGATTGTGACCATAGAAAGTTATAGTGGTGACAAAGAAGGTCAAAAACCACACTCAAAATTAAGTAGCAAAGTCAAACCTCCCACATCCAAGCCTCCAAGAAAAACAAAAATTGGTTTTAGGCTATGGAAGACTTCAAAAGAAATTTGGAAATCCAAGTAAGAAAGAGAGAGAGGGAGGCAAAAGAAAGAACAAAAAGCCAATGAAGAGAAGAATGCCAAAAAAATTGATAAACTAGAAAAGAGGTACAACAGTTCACTGAAGAAAATATTCCCTTAAAAATTAGAATTGAGCAAATAGAAGCTAATGACTTTATGAAAAACCAATAAAATAAAATAAAACGAAATTAATGAAAAAACTAGGAAATAATGTGAATGATCTCAATGAAAAAAACAACTGACCTAAAAATACATTCAGGAGAGATAATTGAAAAATAGTTAGACTATGTGAAAGCATGGTAATAATAATTTTTAAAAGATCCTAGATTTCATCTTTCCAAAAATTGTCAAGGAAAACTGTCCCTATATTCCTGAAATCAACTAGCAAAATAGAAAAGGAAAGAATCCAAGGATCAATTCCTGAAAGAGAATCCTAATTATGAACTTCTAGGAACATTATAGTCAAATTCCAGAACTCTCGGGTAAAGGGAAAAAATATTTCAAGCAGCCAGAAAGAAACAATTCAAGTACAGTGAAGCCACTGTCAGGATCTGAGGGCTTGAAATGTGGTATTTTGGAGAGCAATGGAGCTAGGATTGCAAGCAAGAATCACTTACCCAGCAAAACTGAATGTAATATATATAGATATATTTATATATCTATATCTATCTATCTATCTATATAAAGAGAGACAGAGACAGAGAGAGACAGAGACAGAGAGAGAGAGACATACAGACAGACAAACGGCACAGTTATGAGTTGAAATATGATATCTAAAAAATAAAATTAAGGGGGGAGAGAGGAATGTAGTAGGAGAAAGGGAAAAGTGGAATTGTAAATCATATATAAATGAGGCAAGAAAAAAACATTTAAAGCGGAGGGGAAAAGGGGGAAGTGAAGGTGGAGTGAATGAATCTTACTCTCATCAGGGTTGGCTCAAAAAGAAAATAACATAAATACTCAATTAAAAATAGAAACCTATTTTACTCACAGTAAATGAAGAAAAGGAAATAGAAAAGAAAGGAGATTGGAGAAGGGGATAGCCTGAAGCAAAATAATTTTGAAGAGGGACATGATAAAAGGAGAAAGAAAATAGAATTAACAGGGAAACATACAGTTAATGATAGTAATTGTGAAAAAAAATTTGAAACAAGTTTTTCTGGCTAAGGACGCATTTCTCAAACATATAAGAAACTAAATCAAATATATAAAAAAATAAGAATCATTGCCCAATTGGTAAGTGATCCAAAGATATAAAGTATTTTTAGATGTAGCAATTAAAAGCTATTTATAGCCACATTAAAAATGCTCTGAGTCACTGTTGATTGGAGAAATTCTAATTAAAATAATTCTGAGATACTGCCTCATAACTAATATACTGTCTAATAGGCTAGAAAAGGAAAATAGCAAATGTTGGGAAAATGAGACATTAATGCATTGTTGGTAGAATTGTGAGTTAATTCAACCATTCTTTAGGGCAATTTGGGGGAAGGTTGATAGAAGATAAGAGTGGGTAGGGTAGATTAAAAGAAACACTACTAAGAAAAGGGGGTAGAGATTGGAGATAAGATAGTGGGTGGGGTGGATCAAAAACACAAAACAAAACAGTGCTAAGAACAGGGTGGAAAGAAAGAATAAAAATATATATAGGGGAGAAAATAGGATGGAGGGAAATATACAGCTGGTAATCACAATTGTGAATGTGAATGGGATGAACTTTCTCATAAAATGGAAGGGCTGAAACAAAAATAAAAATGCTGATTCAGAGATCCCTATGCCCATTCTGCTCTGCTGATGTTGGAACTAGGACGGGGGCAGGATGGGCTTGCACTGGTGCTGCCTGCACTGAGTGGCTCCAACCCCACTGCCACAGACCTAATCTGGTGATCTTCCAAGTCCTCTCAGGTGCCTCTGTGCTGAGAGGGTCTGGACACCACCAGCTCTGTTACTGATTTAGAGCTCACTAGGTCAGTTCCTGCTTTGCTGGCACTGGACTGAGACCTGGGGTGGGAACAGAGCTGTGCTGATGTAGTCTGCACCTGGATTACAGGATGAACACCCACTCTGGTTCCACAGATCTTGCTTGCTTGCCTTTTAAGTTGTTGACTGGAAAATTGTTTTACTCTATGTCCTTTGTGTATGTGTTCTGATGCCCTAAAATTTGTTAAGAGTAATTATTTAAAGAAATTTAGAGCAGTTTGGGGGAGAACACAAGTTCCTGATTTTACTTTACCATCTTGGATCTGCATCCTATTCAGCCAAATTTAACAAGTTTTGGAAGTAAATGTTTACCATAATGGAATAATACAGGCAGTTGTTACTAAATACACTTCACACTCATGCACACAAATACAAGTAAAAATGTATTTGTAGAGTACAATGGTACTCTTCTACCATTGTAAACAGGGTATAGGGGAATATGACAAGTTGATAAGCTACTTGTGAAAAAAGGAATAACAATTCTCCCAGTGGCTGGATTTCCTTTGTCTCCTTTGTGGTTGTTCAAGAAATTCTACTTAGGCATGAAGTAGTTTCTTTGCTAGGATATTTATAGAGCCAAGAATCTGCCTGAATGGTTTATATTCAATCTGCCCTTAACTATGCATACAGATAATGTCTCCATATACTAATATTGATAATGATGGGAAGATGGAAAGTGTAATATTCTGTGGAAACTTCTCCAGGCAATAATGAAGGTAAGAAAATATAGATCAGGGTTGAAGTGGAGGTTTTCTCCTGCCACCTCTTAAATATTTCTACTTCAAGAGCTTTCCTGAACACTTTCTCTTGGGTCCCAAGTGGCTTGTTATTTTACAGATAATCTGTTTAGTTTGAAAAAGTTTCTTCCACCAACCCAATTTTTTTCTGCATTCACTTAGTACAATGTCTTTGATTTATGACTTGAGCACATTCCCTTACTTTAAGTGATGTGGAGTAATTGATCAACCAAATTAATGCCCTATTTTCTGCCTCAACATACACACACACACACACACACACACACACACACACACCTATAAAAGGTAACTCAATATAGTACAGTATTAAGAGAAATTTATCTAACATGAGGAAAACTTGAATTCAAATCTTGCTTTAGACAATTAATTAGCTGTGTGATCATGTGAATATCACTTAACCTCTACCTCACGTTCCCTATATATAAAATTTCGGTAAAATAGCACCTACCTCTCAGGGATATTGTGATTTCGCTCACAAAAAGACAAAATTTGTGGCTCAGGGCAATATATAATGAAATAGCATATATAAAGTGCTCTACGAAACTTCACATACCATTATAAATTGGAATTTTTGTCACTTGTGTAGCACTGAATAGTCTTAGTTTTCAGTGCGTAGAGACAAATTGAGTCCTAGAAGACTGAAAGAACCTCAATTGATTAGGAACTCCAAGTTCAACTGTGCTGCTGATATACTGCTCTGGGTGAAATGGAACCAGCACACACATGAGTACAGAAGCAGTGGGGCAGGGACACTCCTGGCTGCAGACACTTGCACAAACTGGACCTCTTGGTTTGGAGTTCCAAGGTCAGAGGGGAGAGCTGAAGTGAAGACAAAGGCACCAACCCTTACCTTACAATTAGAGGTGCTTACAGTAAAAAAAAAAAAAAAAAAAAAAAAAGGAAAAAAAAAAGAATAGCAAAGAAGAAAGAACCCAAACATAGAAACTTATTATAGAAGCAGGGAAGAATGGGGTTCATCAGAGGAGGACACTAAATTAAAAAAGAGCTTCTTCTACCCCAAAGAGTAATGTTAAATATCTCCCTGCCCAGTGAGAACTTATAGAAAAACTCAAAAGAGAATTTAAAAATCAAATGAGAATCTAAACTAAAAATAAATAAATAAAATCATCCAAAATAAAACAAGAAGATTATGAAAAAAAAAAATTGTTCAATTAGAAAAGAAGATACAGAACCTTAAACATGAAGATAATTCTTTGAAACTTAGAATTGGGTAAGGAGAAGCCAGTGAAGCTATAAGAAACCAATAAATAACAAATCTGAATGTTAAAAAAAATGAAAATATAGAATAGAATAAAAAACATTATATAAGAAAGACAACAAATCTAGAGAACAGATCAAGAAGATAAAATATAAGAATAATTGTACTATCTGAAACTGTGACCAAAAAAAAAAAAAAAGAATCTTGACAACAGAAACAATCCAAGAAAATTATTCTGGAGTGATAAAAAATGGAGGGAAAGTAGAAATAGGAAAAAAAAAGTCCACCAATCACCATCTCAAAGAGAGCCTTTATAGAAAATATATAGGAATATTATTGCCAAATTGCAAAAGCCCCTGATGAAAGAGAAAATTTTGCAAGAAATAAAAGAAACCATTTCAAATATTTGAGAGCTACAATGAAAATTATACAGGAGTTATCAGCAGCTACAGTAAATGATCACAGATCCTGGAATCATATACACCAACAATCAAAAAAACTAGGCGTGTGGCCAAAAATATAATATCCAGCAACAGTATTCATAATATTCAATTTTTTAAAATGGACAATCAACAAATGTGCAGATTTTCAGGACTTTCAACCAAGCCAGACAAGAGAAAACTGAAAACTTAACACATAAGAGTCAATATCCAAGATTAATTTTGAGGATCTTAACATGGACAAATTGTTTATATTTTTACATGAAAATATATGCCACATATTTAAAATTCATATCAATAATTGTATAGCTCAAAAGAAAGATGAATACAAATGAAATGCAGAGGAAAAATATACACAAAAACATTTGCGGGGAGCAGAGCTAGCACTACTCACATCAGGAAGGGGCTAAACAGGCTATATGCCTTTTTATATGGTATATACCATATATACATACCATGAAGGGCATATAACCCTCTGATAGGCAGAAGAGGAAACAAAGGGTAGGGGGAAAAGATAAGGAAATGATCCATGGGTGGTGGTGATAGGAGTTAAATAATAGCAAAACAAGTTAAGGAGCAGAATTAAAGTAAAAGAGTTAGGAAAGGAGAGATATATAAACACTACAACAAGAACCAGGAGTCAAATTTATTAATAAAAAAAGTATGGCTAGTAATCATTGATCTTAGAACTTAAAGATTCAATCAAGAGAGAAAGTTGCATTCTATGTCAGCCATACTAATTTTGTTTTAGATGAATATTTACATATGGATAAATGTGTTTGTGAATATATGTAGATATGTATGCATATTGCTCTAAATATATATATAGATATAGATATATGTTTTTGTACATTCTGTGTATGGATGTCAATGTATACATATGTGTGTATGTGTCTCTATATTAAATATATCTATGCTTAACTATAGCCTACTTGGGGGAAAAAGGGAATAGAAGGGGGAAAAAAAGAATAATATTAAAAAATGCACAGCAGAGAACAAAAGAATAATTTACAAGGAAGCAAAGAAAAAGTGGACACTCATGAAAATATGTTTTCTACTATTATATATCCTTTCTTGAACTGGAATTTCATTGTTTTATGTTTTAAATCCTTCCTGAGGATGCCTCTGCTGGGTAATGAAAATGTTCTGCTTTGTTTCATTTTATTTTTTTTTTTCTGTCACTCTTTTTTCCTATCTTTTTTTTAATAAACAGAAAATTGAGAAAACCTATATATTTTACAATAACTTTGTAAAATGAGAGAGATTTTTCTATAGGAGAACATTTTTAACTTTGCCCTTTTTGTGCATATTTGTGACTTCAATTGGTGTCAGTGAGGAGATTCCCTTTGCTAGTATCTCTTCCCACATGCTCGGCAACTTAAAACTTTATAGGAATTCAAGACCTAATCAACTTGTCTATGGTTATAGATCTTGTAGGTGACAGAGATATAACTTTAACCCAATACTTTCTAATTCCAAAATTGACTCTTTATTCTCTATGTCCTGCTGTCTTTTTATAATTAAATTACATTTTAAAATTCAATACAATTTATAAAAAATGATTGATATATTTAATAACAACAGTCCAGCTTTATTGTATGTATATTTAATACCTAAAGTTTTATGAATGAAAGACAAAACCAACGAGATCTCTCAAAATGTATGGAGAGTTTTCATCAATTCCTACCCTGGAGATCCTCTCTATTTTCACTTTAATTTAGAAAGTCAATTCTCATCTGATCTTTGAATTAACTCACTCAAATAGCCCATCCCTGGAAGTCTACATTCTCAGAGAAAGGCCCACCATGATATGGCTACATTCAAAGTCTGTCAGAGTCCTGTTGATAGCCTTTTGAAGGGAATTATACCCCTAATTCTTATCCCACTAGTTCTTGAGTGCTTATCCATGTTTTCTCTTTATACAAGACAGCCACTCACAAGGTAATTCATCCATGTGATACATGATATTTAGATAACTAGCCACTCCAACTAATGACATTTTGTTATTAAAATAACCATTTATTTACTAAAAAGACAAAAGTATAGATACTAATACATGACAGTCCATAAATATTCATATATAAACGTGTATTTCAATATTTCTAAGTATCTATGATGAAGAGTGGCCACAAATGTATAAGAATCTTGAAAGGAAGTATATGAGGGAGGGAAACCTATATATACTCATGAAACTACATATCAGCCCAGTGCTTGACTCTTGAACTCTTTTGTCTTCTCTTCTCTATTGTACCTAATAATTATAATCACTTTTAATTTTAATTTTCTTATCAGTAAATTGGGGGTAGAAAAACTATTCCATAGTATTCTTGTGAGTATGAGATGAAAAATCATATTAAAAACTTGAAAATCAAAAAGTTCTATATAAATATTTGTTATTATTATATTTGTTCAGAAACAAAGTTCAAACCATATTACGTCATTTTAACAGATACATTAACTTACTTCAAAATCTTAGAGAAAATATTTGATGAAGTACAATGACACCAGGTAGGAAGAATCTGTTCTTCTATCGTCTGTGAGTTTGGTTACACTCTGGAGATCATTTGTTAATTATCAATTGAGCTGAGAAGGGCAAGGGACTCTAGAAAGTAGTGTATGTGGCTTTCAATGATATCCTAAGGAGCATAGTTGAAGTTACCAGTGGCACAGAAGGGAAATATTGGGAACTGACATTGCTTCTATAGACTGATTAGAACAAAAATCTCAGCCTAGGAGAATATTAAAGAAAAGCTGGACTCATTTTCTGACTTCCCCTCCCAGTGCCTTTCTATTTAGAGACAAGTAAATTTTCATTAACTAAATGTTTCCGGTAATCTGATTTTCTCCTTCAGTTACAAAGAGTTCAGAAGTTCACTAGAGATAGATTTAACTAAAAAGTTGGACAGAGTCAATTTCCCTAAATTTAAGGAATTATCTTAATAGGAGTCTTAGTACAACTATAACTGAACTTGTTATTTATTCATGTAAAATAGACTCCTAAAGCTAAAAAGGAAGGAATAATATGGCCCTTATATGCCATCCCATTGACTTCCAAGGTTTGAAGTAGAAAGTGAATGTAGCAAGCTATTATATCACAGTTCATTTTTTATCTAAAATGCTTCAAATTTCATCTGAAATCTATATTTCATCAGAATCAAATATAAGCAATGAATATTATATTCATGAAAAAGGTACAAATTTGGCTTAATTGTTTTGGGGGGAGGTGTTAAAAAATTAAAAGCATATAGATGTTATAGACCATTGGCTTCCTCATTTTTGTCAGATAAATATTTTGATCCTCACATCATATTTTATTGAAATGTCATTAAATAAAGATATCAAAAATTGGAATGTCAAGGTAGACAATCAAGATGATAATTGTTAAAGTTCTCTTTAAAAACCTTTTTTTAATTAAGAATTTTCCAGGTAAATCATCCCAATTTTTGATATCTTTATTTAATGATATGTTTCAATAAAATATGATGTGAAAGTCAAAGTGTTTGAAATTTTGTTTTATTTGGTTGTAGAAGCTCAAGTTGTAGAAAGAAAAGGAGGTATACATATAAGAAAACTGAAATATTTGCATCAGTGGAGTTTGTCCTTTTTTCCATCTAAGATTATACATATATATATATATATATATATATATATGTTTTTATTCTTGTCACTTAATATTCCTTGCCTCTTTATAACATCTGATTCCCCCTTATTATCTCTGTTCCACAAAGTAAATCTGTGATATGTTTCTACGCCCCCCGTCCCCATATGAATTCTTTGGGTTTCCTTGTGAAGAATTTCTTTCCTTGTCTTTCCTTGAATTGTCTTTTTTCTTATTCTCTTCTTTGCTTCTTTTTAAAAACCAAGTTTGAAAAGTGATTATTTTGTTTTGGTTTACTTTGGAGACTTTTATTATTTGTCATCTTTCCTTCCCCACAATTTATCATTTAGTTATTTTTTTAATCATTCTTTTCTTTTTAAATTTTGAGTTTGAAATTCTCTGCTTCTCTCTCATTATTCCTCTATCCACTGTGAATACAAAGAAAATTATGTCAATTATATGTGTGAAATTATCCTAATGTATTTCCATTTAGCCATCACAAAAAAAAAAAATAAAGCTAGAGGAGGCAGAACCAAGATGACTGAGTAAAGGCACCCCCAAACTGCTACAAATTCCTTTAAATAATAACTGACTCTAAACAATTTTTAGAGCAGGACAACATTTAAAAAGATGGAGTAGAAGTTTCCAGCTGAAAGCAACTTAGAAAGTTAGCACGAAATGCAGTCTTGGCTACAACCCAGGCCCCAGCATCGGTGAGGAGGAGATCTCTGAATCAGCAGCAGTACCAATGGCTTCCAGACCTCTCAGTGCAGAGACAGCAAAGAGGACCTGAAGGGTCAGCAGAAAAGATCTGTGAAACCAGATTGGGAGCCCAGCTCACTATCCCAGTTCAGCCAGCATAATCGGGCCTGTCCCCTGCCCCAACTCCAGCCTTGGTCCCAGCATTAGCAAGGCAAGACATCTGAATTAGAGAGGTTCCTTCTGGAACTCTCGAGGACATCAGGCAGGACTTGGAAGGTCAACTTGGAAGGTCTGTGGCACCTGGGTGGAATTTTGGCATGTACTCTTCCCACAGACCCCATTAGTGCAATCTGAGCCAAGTCCCAGAATCAGGGTCAGTTTAGCAGGATTGTTGCTGTATCACACTAGATCTTACAGCTGCTGAGGGGTGGGGACACTTTTAAAGTTCCAGGGTAAGAAAGAATATTTGTGGTCAGGTTACTAGAAGGACCTCTGAAAACAGCTGAAAAATCTCTGAAGCTTGATACAATGCCCCTTCTACCCTGAAAACAACCCTGCTTTAATAAAAAGTAAAAAGTCAAGTAATAAGCTAGGAAAATGATCAGACAGCAAAAAAGTATTTGACCACTGAAAGTTATTATGGTGACAAGGAAGATAAAAACATACATTCAGAAGATAACAAAGTCAAAGCTTCTACATCCAAAGTCTCCAAGAAAAATAAGAATTGGAGTCAGATCATGAAAGAGCTCAAAAGGGATTTTGAAAATCAAGCAAGGGAGATAGACAAAAAAATTAGGAAAATAATTGAGAGTGATGAAAAAGAAAATTTAAAAATCGAGGAGAAGAATGCCTTAAAAAATTGGCCAAATGGAAAAGTTGATAGAAAAGCTCACAAAGGAAAATAATTCCTTAAAAATTAGAATTGAGAAAATGGAAACTAATGACTTTATGAGAAATCATAAAGATTACAATAAAGCAACCAAAAATACAAAAAAAAAAAGTCACATTGTAAAAATTGACTTGGAAAATAGATCCAGGAGAGATAATTTAAAATTTTTTGGTCTGCCTCAAAGTCATGATCAAAAAAAGAGGTTAGACAACATCTTTCAAGAAATTATAGAATTCTATTCTGATATTCTAGAACAGTAGGGTAAATAGAAATGGAAAGAATCTACCTATCACTTCCTGATACCTTCTTTCTGTTTTTCCTCTTACCTTTATGACTGCTTGTCTGTCTCCTTTGCTAGGTTTTCATTCAGGCCATGCCCCATAAACTATAGATTGTGCCCAAGGACTTTTATGGTTTTTTCTCTTTCTTTCTCTTTTATTTCATTGGTAATATCAGTTTCCATGAACTCCATTATGGTCAATAATCTATAATAATGATTCTTAAGTATACTTATCTAGCCCTATTCTCTCTGCTGATCTCTCATCTCCCTTCTTAACTGCTTATTGTTTATCTTTTGTTGTTGAAATATAAATATGTTATATTTGTTGTGTCCAAAACAGATTTTTTTCCTATTTCTCCCTAATCCTACCTCATTTTCCCCTTTAACTTCTTAATTACTGTTGAGGATGCTCTCATCTTTCTAGTCACCCAGGCTTATAACCAAGTCGTCCTTCTACATTATTCACTTTCTCTTACTCTTTATTTTACTTTTTTACCAAGATCTGTAGATTTATCTTTATAGTATCTCTCAGATACCCATTTCTCTCCTCTATCACAGTCACCACTTTGCTGCAAGCCCTCATAATCTTGACTGAAAAACAAGTTCTTCTTGTAACAAGTATTTATTGTTTGCCCAATCTATTTCAATGATCTATTATATTTCTTAGAAAACACTAAATTATTTTTGAAGATTACTTATTTGTAATGTTGTTTGAAATCTGGTTGTATGAAGCCATCTTCCTTTACAATTTTCTTTATTCATTCCCTTGACCTTTTATTCTTGCCTTTGAATTGTGTGATTATTTTTTCTAGCTCAATGAAGCATTTTTGATAGTTTGATTGATTTGGCACTTAATAAGTAAATGAAACTGGCTAAAATTATTATTTTTAGCATATTGAGTTGGCCTACTCATAAGCAATTAATATTTCTCCAATGGTTTATAACTATCTATATTTGTGTAATTGTGTCCATATACTCCCTTGGTTTCTCTTGGCAGGTAGACTCCCAAATATTTTATATTGAATGAAATTATTTTATGTGAAATTTCTCTTTTTGTCTCTTTGTGCTGACTTTTGTTGATAGTTTTATAGAAATCTGTGTGGGTTTATTTATATGTCCTGCTGTAGAGGGCAGGAAATTTGAAAAGGTATACTTAAGGCTAAGTATGATTGATTTAATCCTACAACAAGATATTAACTCAGTGGAATTGATGAAATAATTGGTTCCCTAGTGATATAATGATTGGCTTATACTCAGTATGATGAATTGATTTAATTATAATAGAATATTTAAGAGGTCAGAGTCTGACCAAAAGAAAAACAGAGACTGAGATGTGCAGACTGCTGACTGGCTGACTGACTGAGACTGCTTGTGTAGACTGGGAGACTGAAGGAGACAATAACGACTTTGAATTTTATTCCTGACTAGTCTTGTGGTGATTATTCAGCTGAGACTAAGGCCCAGTTTGGAGGACCTCCAGAAAGCTAACCAGAACATAACATTTAGCCAGAACATTATATCTTGCAACTTTGCTAAAGTTAATTGTTTGAACTAGTTTTATTAGTTCATTTTCTGAGGTTCTCTAAGTAAACTATCATATAATCTACAAAAAGTAATAGTTTTGTTTCCTCATTGTCTTTATTCCTTCCATTGTTTTCTTCTTGTTATGGCTAGTATTTATTGCATAACATTGAATAATAGAGCTGATAATAGACATCTTTACTCACCCTTTGCATTACTTTTAAAGCTTCAAGTTTACCCCAATTATACATAATTCTTGCTCTTGGTTTTAGATAGATTCTACCTAACATATTATAAAAAGTGTTAATTCCTATGCTTTGGTTTGTTTTTAGTAGGAAAAGATACTGTATGTTTTCAAAGGCTTTTGCTGTATTTGTTGACATATTCACATAATTTTTGTTGTTTTGTTATTGATATGATCAATTAAGCTGACAGTTTTCTTAATATTAAACTATCTTTGAATACTGTGTACATTCCACCTGGCCATATTATAAAATTTATTTGATTTATTATTGTCATTTCCTTGCTAAAATTTTATCTATTTTTTGTATAAATATTAAAATAGAAAAAATGGTCAATTTTTTTTAATCTAAGTTTTTTAACAATATTTTTTCTGTCCTTGGCTTAGGTATGAACATAATATTTTGTGATAAAAAGGAATTTGGCAGAAATATTATTTTTCTTACTTTTTCAAATAGTTTATGTAGTAATGGAATTAATTTTTTTTTTATGTTTGGTAATATTCCTTTGCAAATCTATCTGATACTGGGGATTTCTTTCTTATGGAGCTCATTGATGATGTGTTCAATTTCTTTTTCTAAGATAGTTCCTCTTCTATTTACCTGGACAGTTTATATTTTTGCAAATATTCATTTCTCTAAGATTGTGAGTTTTTCTGGTATATAATTGGACAAAATAGTATCAAATAATTGCTTTAGTTTCATCTTTTCACTTTAAAAAATTATGTGTCTGTTTCTTTTATTTCCTTTTCTTGAAAAAAAAATAGAAAAGGAAAACAAAACAGAACATTGTCATGTGCCCAGTAGACCATCAGGGAAGATTCAAAATATAGAACAATAAATTATCAGTTCAAGAAAAGATTTATAATAATAGAAGAAATTATATTCACAAATGTCTGTCTATCTGTCTCTCTCTCTCTGTCTCTCTTTCCTTTGTCCCTGCTCCTTTTAAGTTATTGTTGTTTTTTCTAACTTAATATTTTATTTTTCCTCAATTACCTTTAAAACAATTTTAACATTTTTTTCAAATTTTGGATTTCAGATTTTCTCTCTTTTTCCTGTGAACCACATCGAAAAGTTGAATAATTTTAATATTGTAAATATAAAGCCATTAAAAACATTTCATATATATCATTCTGTGAAAAAAAACAGACCAAAAAATCTGTACAAAAATCAAATCAAGAAAAAGCATCTTTGGTCTGCATTCAACCTCTACCAGTTCTTTATTTGGAGATTAACAACACTTTTTAACATAAGTCCTAGAGAACTGTATTGGATCAATGTATTGCTCATAATAGCTAAATTATTTATTTATAGTAGATCATCAAACAATATTATTATTACTGTATACAACATTTTGACTTTGCTCATTCCCTTGAAATTCTTGACCTTTTATTCTTCCAGATAAATTTTGTTATTATTTGTTTTATATCTGTAAAATAGTTCCTTGGGAGTTTGATTGTTATAGGATTAAATAAGTACATTAATTTATTTAGTATTGCCATTTTTATTATATTTGTTTGGCCTATCCAAGAACACTTAATATTTTTTCAATTAATTGGATCTGACTTTATTTGTGTCACAAATGTTTTGTACTTGTGTTCATATATTTCCTGATTATGCCTTGACAGGTAGCCTGCCAAATACTTTATGTTATCAACAGTTATTTTAAATGGAATTTCTCTTTGTACCTCTTGCTGCTAGACTTTGTTGATGATATATCAAAATGCTGATGAATTTTTAAATTTATTTTGTGTCCTGTAACTTTGCTAAAGTTGTGTATTGTTTCTAGTAGTTTTTTTAGATGATTTTCTAGGGTTCTCTATGTATATCATCATGTCATCTGCAAAAAATGATAATTTGTTTTCCTCATTAGTTCCTCTAATTCCTAGAATCTCTTTTTCTTCTTTTATTGCCAAAGCTAACGTTTGTAATACAATATTGAGCAATAATGGTGATAGTGACCAACCTTGTTTTACCCTGATTTTATTGGGAATGGTTCTAGTTTATCCCTATTACATATGATGCTTACTGATAGTTTTAAATAGATGCTACTGATCATTTTAAGAAAAGTCATTTTATTCCTATATTCACTAGTGTTTTTTTTAAACAGGAATTGGATTTTGTCAAATGATTTTTCTGCATCTATTGATATAATCATATCATTTTTGTTAGTTTGGTTATTGATATAATCAATTATGCTAATAGTTTTCTTTATATTGAATCAGCCCAATTCATTGATCTTCTCTTTTTCTATTTTATGGAAGTAAGGATCTAGAGATATAAATTTTCCCTTTATTACTGCTTTGTATGCATCCCACACATTTTGGTATATAGTCTTATTATTGTCATTCTCTTGGATGAAATTATTAATTGTGTCTATGATTTGCTTTTTTATCCATTCATTCTTTAGGATGAAATTATTTAGTTTCCAATTAATTTTTGATCTATTTCCCCCTGACTTTTTATTTAATATAATTTTATTGCATTGTGATCTGAAAAAATGCATTTACTATTTCTGCCTTTCTGCATTTTATTTTAGGTTTTTATGCCCAAATATGTGGTTAATTTTTTGTATAGGCTCCATGAACCACCAAGAAAAAAATGTACTTCGTTCTCTTTTCATTCAATTTTCTCCAAAGATCTATCATATTTAACTTTTCTAAAATTCTATTTACTTTCTTAACTTCTTTCTTACTTATTTTTTTGGTTTGATTTAGCTAGTTCTGAGAGAGCAAAGTTGAGATACCCCACTATTATAGTTTTGCTCTCTATTTCTTCTTGTAGCTCTCTTACCTTCTTCTTTAGGAATTTAGATGCTAAAGCACTTGCGTGCATATATATTTAGTATTGATAGTGCTTCATAATCTATGGTACCATTCAACAAGATATAATTTTCATCCTTCTCTCTTTTAATGTGATCTATTTTTATTTTTGTTTTATCTGAGATCAGGATAGTTACCCCTGCTTTTTTTTTTTTTTTTACGTCACCTGAAGCAAAATAGATTCTGCTCCAGCCTTTTACCTTTACTCTATATATATTATTCTGCTTTAAATTTGTTTCTTGTAAATGGCATACTGTAGGATTCTAGCTTTTAATCCAGTCTACTATATGTTTTCATTTTATTGGAGAGTTCACCCCATTCACATTCACAGTTAAAATGACTAATTTTGTATTTCCCACCATCTTATTTACCTCATATTATGCTTTTCTCTTTCCTTTTCCCCTTTTCCTCCTCTCCAGTATTTTGCTTCTGACCACCACTTACCTCAAGTAGCCTTCCCCCTTTATAGACCTTGCCCCTTTCTTCTATTTTTCCCTTACTATTGCTCTGTTCCCTTTTATTAGCCTCTCTCTTTCCTTTTCCTTTTCCCCTCCCACTTCCCTATAAAGTGAGCTAAGTTTCCCTTTGAAACCAAATATGTCTAATATTGTCTCTTTGAGCCAAATCTGATGAGAGTAAGATTCACACAGAGTTCATCCCCTCTCTTCATTCCTTCAATTATAATAGGTTTTCTTTGCTTCTTCATTAGATATAATTTTTCTCATTTTAACCTCCATTTCCACCTTTTTCCATTTCAATCCCTTTTTATACCTAGTTTCTTTTTAGAACAGTAAAATCAAATTATACCTGCACTTTCTATTTATATCCATATCAGAAATATAGTTCTGAACAGTTCTTTTCTCTTTACCTTTTTAATGTTTCTTTTAATTTCCATATTTAAGGTCAAATTTTTTGTTCACATCTGATGTTTTCATCAGAAATAAATGAAATTCATCTGTTTCATTGAATGTCCATCTTCTTCCCTGAAAGAAAATGCTCAGTTTAGCAGGATAGTTTAATCTTGCTTGCCTTCCAATTTTCTTTGACTTGCAGAATATCAGATTCCAGGCCCTTCAATATTATAAGTTGGAAGCTGCTAGATCCTGGGTAATCCTTATTGTCGCTCCTCAGTTTTTGAATTGTTCCTTGATGGCTGCTTGCAATATCTTTTCCTTAATCCAATAGTTTAGCCATGATTTTCTTTAGAGTTTTAATTTTGGGTTGTCTTTCAGGAGGTGATTGGTGAATTCTTTCAATGGCTATTTTACTTTCTGATTCTAGGACATCAGGGCAGGTTCTTCAAAGATTTCCTGACATCATGGTTTTTAGGAAGTCCAATAATCCTTAGATTGTCTCTCCTAGATCTATTTTCCAGGTCACTTGTTTTTCCAAGTGGATATTTTACATTTTCTTCTATTTTTTTTTTCTTTTTGGTTTTGCTTGACTGATTTTTGAAGCCTCATGAGTCATTCATTTCCATTTGTTCAGTTCTGATTTTTAGTGAATTATTTTTTTCACTTACCTTTTTTAGTTCTTTTTGTATTTGGTCAACTGAAATTTTAAGTGAGTTGTTTTGTTCTGTGGATGTCTGTTTGTGTGTGTATCTGGCTCTGTGTGTCTTTGTTTCCATTTCTGTTTCTCTTCCCCTTTCTCTCTCTCTCTCTCTCTCTCTCTCTCTCTCTCTCTCTCTCTGAAAGATCCCGAGTTCAGATCTGAATTTTGAATTGTTAGTAGCACTTTAGGCTGTATATGATAGCCAATTTATTAAATACTTGATTTGTTTATGATACTGTGTACTAAAGATGGGAAATTCAAAGATGGAAGTTGGAAACCTCTTATTATCTTTTTCTTTTATATTGCTCACAGATATGTGTTAGTTATAGGCCCTTAATATTACAAACATTTTACAAATAGTATAGGTGGGCCATCATTGGGGCAGAGAAACATTTTTCAAGAGCCCATTGTTATTTGATTCTATGTACTGGGTAATATTACAAGTATTTTTTAATGTAACCATAATGTTTCCTGCACTATGGTAGATATTTACAAAAGAAAGAAAAACCAGAGCATTATTGATAAAAGGTTAAAGTATTTTCATGGTTATAGTTATGTTAGAGTAGACATCTCTTGGTCAGAATAGTGATATCAGTGAATGAATAAAAAAAATACATTACATCTTACTATTTGCCAGGCATTTTACTAAACTTTGATAATGCAAAGACAATAGTGCAAGAATTCCTGTTCTCAAAGAACTTGAAAAATGTCAGTAGAGACAAATTTAAAATACATATGTGTGTGTGTGAACACACACACGCACGCACACACACGTACAGTCATACATACGTAGATTTCTTTTTTCAAAGTAGACACAAAGTAACCCAAGATAAAAAGTCACTAGCATCTGAGGACAGGAAGTACTAGAAATAGCCTTCTCCAGAAAGGGACAGGAATGCTGACTTTAAGAAGGCATGGGATTTTAATAGGATGAATTGAAAAAATATCTGGTAGAGGAGATGAAATGAATCAAGCAACATAATATTTGCAAAGAACTTTGCACAGAGCCTGGCACATAGTGGATGCTATATAAATATTCATTATTGTTTATTGTTATTGATTATTGCTGTTCAATGATTATTGATGACAATAGTAATGTAATGATGATGATGATGATGGTAAATGATGCATCACAAGTAAAAAATATTATTATTTGTTGCATGTATTTGGAGAAATAGAAAAGGTCTCAGTTAAGGTGCAATATTTGGAGTTTAGGAGAAAGAGAAATTATTCTATACCTTTATTAGTTCCTTCTTATTTGCAGATTGTTAGGAAAAACCCTCAGGCACACTCTTACTTTGCTTATATGGCTTGGCCTATAAAACCACAACAATTTAGGCATTTAGACAAGTTTTAGTTCCAGCGCAGGAGTGTAGATCTTCCATTTATGTAAAATATTCAGAAATTCTCTCACCCTCTTGGGATAGGCATATTTGTCAGCAAGGTTCCTGATTTGGTTTAAATTTAGACAGCCAAACAGAAGTAAAGAGACTGATTAGCATGCTAGGAAATCTGCTTTTACTGAAGGCAAGTATCATCTCCTGGAGTACAGATTTGGTTGTTATAACCTTTGAGGTCTGCTTAGAGCATGTCGCCAATCAGCAGCATTCTGTGGAAACTCAAACTATCAAAGTAAAGTATTTCTCATGGGAAAGAAGTGTAGAGACAGAGAGATCAGTCAAGGGGCAGGATAGAGAGAAATATTTGGAATGCAAGCAGAAGAATTTATTATCAGAGAAAAAATGTTCCCTGTTCAAAAGCAGGAGGTAAAGGGAAAAAAAGCAAATGATTTTACTATGTCTGAAAGAAGTCCTTTTAGTCAAACTGCAGGGTTTCTTACCCAAGGAGAGCAATCAGCATATGCTCTGCCATATTCTTTATTCCTGTGTAATCTTTGGCACTTCATTTGACCTCTTAGGGTCCTAGTTTTCTCATTTGTAAAATGAATAAAATTGGACTACGTGACTTCTAAGCAGACTTACAGCTCTGCATCTGTAACTGTTAGGTTCTATGGTATATTAAAATAACAAAATATACTAAAGAAAAACCTAGATTTGACATTTAAGGCCTATTCTCACCCTTTACTAATTGTTAGGTCCTTGAGTAAATCAATTTTTTTGAATATCTTAAATTTCTCTTCTTTGGAATAAACAATATATCTATCTGATCTAGTTCACAAAATTCTTATGAAGTTCACATATGAATATGTTTTTAAAGTACAAAGAATAATAAACTTTAAAAAAAAGTATTTAGTACCTAGAAAAGAATTAGCCCTCCTTAATCTTTATTTCCCCACTAAAATAGTTTGTTCCAGAAAATTATACAAATTACAAATTTACATTAAACACTTTACCTTTCTTTTAAGAAAATAAATGGCTGAACAACTGTCTCATGACTATACCCAAATGTTTGATGTGGGATCATAAAATGATAAAATGTTTTATAAGTAGTAATATCTCTGTTCTCATGTTTATAAGAGGCCCACGGGGTTCTTCTTTTTAGAATTAAGTGAATTTACTTTTATGTACTTATAATACATGAACAAAGGATTTAATTAGTTCTCTTATGCCATACTCAAATACACATTCATTAAGGCAGCCTATTCTTAGAACATTCCACATTGTGGCTGTTTTTCAAAAATATACCACCACAGCAATTAGAAGCACACATATATATGTTTCAGGAAAACAAAAAAACTTGCATTTTAATGATATATGCACTAACTTTTTATAATATTGTGCATTTGTTCTATTGCTAACTGTCCTACTATTTATACCTTATCTAGATTTTATATTTTAAAGAAAAATAGAGTAACAAAAGTTATTTCACACAATGGTATATGGAATACTTAAGATAAAATATATGGAGATTTTTGTGTTTTCTGTAATATCTATTTTAAGTGATAGTTTTGTAATTTGTCTTCAAAATATTTTTGAATAACTTTTTGTGATGCTTTGTTTTTATATTATCAGCATTTTTCAATATATTTCTTCTCCTTTCATTAGAGACCCATATGTCAAAAATATTAAATGAAAAATAAATTAGGAAAATGTACAGCAAAATTAACCAATATATCAGCAGAATATGGCATTATTTTCTGTGTCCCACACCTATATTTTCCAATTTTTGAAAAAAGAATGAAATCTCAAAATTCTTCTATGGGTTCATTCTTCCTCATTATAATTTCCTCCTGTTCATTTGGATTATTTTATGGATGATTCCCTCCCCCGATATTCTTTATTGTGATAGATAAATTGTAATGAACTTGGAATCAGAAAAGACTTGAGTTTGAATTGTGTCTCAGTATTCTTACTACCTCTGTAACACTGACCAGGTCATTTTATTTCTGTCTGCATGTCTCCTCATCTGTAAAATGGGGATAAAAACAGAAGCTGTTTCCCAGATACACCACTTGAGAAGACTATGTACTATAATTAATGCTAGATACAATAATCATAGTGATTGTTTTCCATTGAATGATTTTTAATTTCAATGTTTCAAAAGATCTGTAATATCACTGATGCAAAGTATTGCCTTCAATAATATAGATCACTGCTTATCAATGTCTTCACCCTTTACTGACTTATTCTAATCTAATATTAAGTCTTCCACTGGAAATCAATCAATGTCCCAATTACAATTGTAATGTATTTTAATATGTACAAGTAAAAATCTTTAATGGAGTTACCAATGGTTTAAAAATTTACTGATACCACTATTCTAGTTGTTTGAATTACAATAGAATTTAAGTGGAGTACCTCCTCAAAAATTCTAATTATATTCATTTTGGGGGGATAAAGTTGACTATAAATTTTTGAAAACTATAACAACAGAACATTAGTGAGGATAAGATATCTATCCCCCCAGCACTTCAAGTATGATATGAAGTGATATGTTGTACTTGCTGTTTGACAGTCTGGTAAGTATGTCCTGAGCAATTCAATACCAGTAGTTTGGACATTAGGTAATAAATTTCTATTGATGGAAGAATGAAATTGATAACAATACAGAATGGTTCTCAGTTCCAGATAGTGTCCATCAACTCTCAAGGGACAGTGGCAGAGTATTTTAAAATCATACAGTTTTAAACATTATTCTCTCTTACTATTCAGTAATCAAATCATTTTTACATTCCCCACAGCAGCAATTTTAAACCTTTTCTCTCTTCAAGTCTCCTATAACACAGATTATTTATACCCTCTTAGCAGAGGATTTCAGCTAATATTTGACTGGGGAAATAAACATCATTTGCTAGTGAATTTCCTTCCCCCTCCATTTTGAATTACAAAACTCTTGTATCATCTCCTACTCTTTTCAGTTGCTGATAGAAATGACTCTCATTCTCAACAAGGCAAACCATTATATTTATATACAATGCATCCATCCTTTTCAATTTCTTCTTTCTCTTGCAATCATTCCATTTCTCTATCTAGGATTTCTCAGTTGCCTACAAACATGGGCAGGTTGACTTCATCCTTAAAAACCCATCACCTGAGCTTACCAAGACTCAAAATAATTATCATAGATCTACTTTCTCTTTTCACATCTCAACTCTTGTAGAAGAAGCTGTTTACACATTCTGTCTCTATTTCTTTTTCCTTTCTTTCAGGTTTCAATCACTTTAAATTAACTGTTCTGTTTTGTTCAAGGTTATCAATGGTCTCTTACTTGACAAATCCAATGGCCTTTCTTAGTCCTCATATTTCTTGATGTCATTTTCAGATTTGTAGAATTTTATACTGTTGAACACTTTCTCATATTTGTTCTATGAGTTATGCCATTGTTCCCATAGTTTTTCTATTACATTTTTTTTTCTCTGTCTCCTTTGCTAGACTTTCATCAGTGATGTGTCCATTAACTTAGTTCCTCCCCTCTGTGATCTATCCGCAGATACAGCTCTGACTCAAAAAACTACAATGGTTTTCTATTGCCATGAAGATAAACACAATCTTCTCTCTTTGACATTTAAGGCTTTTTTCAATCTGGCTCCATTCTACCTTTTCAGACATTTTACACATTTTTTCCCCTTCAAAAACTCTATAGTTCATTTGAACTATACTAATTGTTGTTTCTTACATAATAAATGAACTTGGAAAAATTGGTACATAATCTGTCAGGAAAGGGATTTAGAAACACATCTTATACTATATGCCTTATACTATATAATGAATTGTTGCTGGGTAACAAACAAACTTTAAGGAATTTATTAAAAGCCTATAATAGTAATACAAGAAAAAAATGAATTTTTTAATCTAAATTTTAGATATAGATTTTTTTCATCAAGAGAAATAGTTATTATGGATCAGGTTAATGAACTTGATTGTTTGGGGGGGAAAAAACATGTACAAAAATGAATAAATTAATTTACAAAGCATTTACGAGGTGAAAAGTACAATACTAGTTTTCTGGAAATGGGGTTACAATTTATAAAATCAAGAGAATTCCTACTCTTAAGGAACTCACATTATAGGAACAGATTTTAAAAGTATTGAAAATAGATAGGAAATATTTATAGCACATATGACTGATAAAACTTTATGATTTTATATATGTATGTAATATATGCTTGTATATATGTAGATGTATACACACATATGTCAAGTTTTTGTGTGTGTATAGTAAATTTATACTAATAATTCACAAAAGGGTGTGGAGCCAAGATGTCAGAGAGGACACACACAACTACCTAAGCTCTTCCTTGCCCTTAGACTAATTCTTTCAAGAAACAACCTCAGAATTAGTGCTTGACTGAAAAAAAAAAAAAACAACAACATGAATATTGGGAGTACAACACATTACCAATAGAAGATATCCTCGAAATTCACCAGAAAAGATCTGTTTTTACTAGCAAGCAGTAATAATTAGACCAGGTGCAGACCTCAGGCAGGCAGTGAGAGCACAGAAGGCAGAAAATGCTGAACAGACTGGAGGGGAGTGGGGTGTTGTCTCAGCCGGGAGGAAAATTTGCAGGGAGAACTTTACCACAATGTGAGCTACTTTGCCCTGGCAGCAAGCCAGGACTCAGCATAGAAGCTATAAACACAGGAGGTAAAGATTATAACCCCCAAATACTAGAGTCTCTTAGGACCTGGCCACATCCACCCAGTCCTGGAGTAACTCAGCATGCTCTCAGAGCACAATCAATGTGTACATACAGCACAGTCATTGCTGTTCCACTGCTGCTTTACTGCTACTTCCTGTTGTCTGTACAGGAAACTTGGTAATACCATACTGCATCAAAAGCAGACCGGACTTGTTTTTGTTTTGTTTTTATTGTTTGTTTGTTTTTTCTTTGTTTCTGTTTTATCAAAATGAGTAAAAAGTTAAAGTGAGCTCTAACTATTGATAGCTTCTATACTGATAGAGAGCAGACTTCAAACCCTGAGGAGACTAAAGACAGATTGTCACTAGATGAAACCCCAAAGGAGTTATGATCTGGTCCCCACACACAAGGCTCTCATAGAAGAAATTAAAAAGACTCTTACAAGAAAGCTAGAAGAAAAATGGGGAAAGGAAAGGGAAACTTGGCAAGAGAGTCTAGATAAGTCATCCTACTCATTAAAAGATTCAATGGATAAAGAAACCAATTTCCTGAAAAACAAAATTAGTGAATTGGAAAAATAAAATTCCTCTGTAAAAAATAAAATTGGCAAAATGGAAAAAAAAATTCCATAGAACAAAACAATTCATTTAGTTTTTAACTAAATTGCATGACTACAAAAAGAAATGAAAAAGTGAATGAAGAAAATAATTCATTAAAAATCAGAATTGAACAAATGGAAAGGAATTACTCAAGGAGACACCAAAAATCAGTCAAGAAAAACCAAAAAAAATGAAAAAATTTAAAAAAAAATGTTAAATGACTACTTGGGAAAACAACAGACCTGGAAAATAGATTTAGGGGACATAATCTGAGGATTATTGGACTTCCTGAAAATTATGATGAAGAAAAAAAGCCTAGAAACTATTTTTCAGAAAATCATCAAAGAGAACTGCCCAGATGTTATAGAAACAAAGGATAACATAGACATTGAAAAAATTCATTGATCACCTATTGAAAGAGATCCCAAAATCAAAACTCCAAGAAATATTGTATCTAAATTCCATAACTATCAGACCAAGAAAAAATACTACAAGCAGCTAGGGAAAAAAAAAACCACAATTCAAATACAGAGGAGCCACAATAAGGTTTAGTCAGGATCTAGCAGCATCCACATTAAAGGATGGAAGGGCCTAGAATCTGATATTCAGAAAGGCTAAGGAACGTGGTCTGCAGCCAAGAATAACTTACTCCGCCAAAATGAGCATTTTTTTTCCCAGAGAAGAAGATGGACATTCAATGAAATAGGTGAATTCCATTTATTTCTGATGAAAAAATCAGAACTAAAAAAAAAATTTGATCTTCAAATATAGGACTCAAAAAAACATAAAAAGGTAAAAAGAAATCTTGGGAACTACATTTTTGTTATGACTATACATAAAGAATACATTTATATTTTGTTTTGCTGTTATAATATAAAAAAGAAGCTAAAGGTAGAAAGGAAATTGGACCAGGAAAATAGTAAAGTGGGGGTACTACATTTCACAAAGAGGCAAAAAAAAATCTATTATAATTGAAGGAAAGAAGAGAGGGGGATGAATATAGTGTATACTTTACTCTCATCAGAATTGGCTTAAAGAGAAAAAAATTTTAGACATATTTGATTTACAGAGAAACTTCTCCCACTCATTGAAAAATGGGAGGGAAAAAAATGAAAAGGGAAGGAGTAAGCCAAATAGAAGGGAATACAGAAATTTTGAGAAAAGGGATAAGAAAAGGGGAGGAACTGTAAGGTGGGGGGAGGGATCCTAAAGAGGGAGGGTTGTGTGAGGCAAGTGGTGCACACAAGTTTAATACTGGGGAGGGATACGAGGGGGAAGGAAAGGAGAAAGCATATGCTGGGGAGGAGAAGATGGAAGGAAATACAAAAGTAGTAATTTTATCCATAAATGTGAATGGGGTAAACTCCCCTATAAAGCAGAGGTGGATAGCAGACTGGAATAAAAGCCAGAATCCTACAATATGTTGTTTACAGGAAACACACTTGAATCAGGGCAATATATACAGTGTAAAGGTAAAAGGCTGGAGCAGAATCTACTATGCTTCAGGTGAAGTAAAAAAAGCAGGGGTAGCTATCCTGATCTCAGATCAAACAAAAGCAAAAATTGATCTAATTGAAAAGCATAAGGAAGCATACTATATCTTGCTAAAGGGTTACATAAATAATGAAGCAATATCAATGTTAAATATATATACATCAAGTGTTGTAGCTTCTAAATTCTTAAAGGAAAAGTTAAGAGAGCTGCAAGAAGAAATAGCATAACTATAATAGTGGGAGATCTCAACCTTGCACTCTCAGAATTAGATCAATCAAAGTACAAAATAAATAAGAAAGAAGTCAAAGAGGTAACTATAATACTAGAAAAGTTAAGTGTGATAGATCTTTAGAGAAAACTAAATGGAGACAGAAAGGAGTACATTTTCGTTTTGGCAATTCATGGAACCTATACAAAAATTGACCATATATTAGGACATAAAGACTTCAAATTCAAAGGCAGAAAGACAGAAACAGTAAATGCATCCTTTTCAGATCACAATGCAATAAAAACTACATTCAATAAAAAACCAGGGGAAAATAGACCACAAATAATTGGAAACTAAATAATCCCATCCTGAAGAATGATTGTCTCAAACAGTAAATCATAGATACAATTAATAATTTCACCCAATGGAATTGTGAATATATTCAACTATTCTGCAGAGCAATTTGGAACTACTCTCAAAAAGATATGAAATTGTGCATACACTTTGATCCAGCAGTATTACTACTGGGCTTATATCCCAAAGAGATCTTAAAGAAGGAAAAGGGACTTGTATGTGCAAGAATGTTTGTGGCAACCCTCTTTGTAGTGGCCGGAATCTGGAAAGTGAGTAGATGCCCATCAATTGAAGAATGGCTGAATAAATTGTGGTATATGAATATTATGGAATATTATTGTTCGGTTAGAAATGACCAACAGGATGATTTCAGAAAGGCCTGGAGAGACTTACACTAAGTGATGCTGAGTGAAATGAGCAGGGCCAGAAGATCATTACTTCAACAACAATACTATATGATGATCAATTCTGATGGACAGAATCTTTATTTCATTGAGATGAAAAATCAGTTCCAAGGACAAAGAACTGAATCATAAACCAGGAAAGAACCTGGGGATGAAAGAACTTACAATTCCAATCCCTATATTTTTGCCTGTTTGAATTTTTGATTTCCTTCACAGGCTAATTGTACAATATTTCAGAGTCTGATTCTTTTTGTACAGCAAAATAACAGTTTGGACATGTATGCTTATTTTGTATTTAATTTATACTTTAATATATTTAACACGTATTGGTCATCCTGCCATCAAGGGGAGGGGGTAGGGGGAAGGAGGGGAAAAATTGGAACAAAAAGTTTGGCAATTGTCAATGTTGTAAAATTACTCATGCATGTAACTTGTAAATAAAAAGCTATTAAAATTAAAATTAAAAAATAAAAAAATAATTTCATCCAAGAAAATGACAATAATGAGACATCATACCAAAATGTGTGGAATGCATCCAAAGTGATAATAAAGGAAAATTTTATATCTCTAGAGGCCTACTTGTATAAAATAGAGAAAGAGAAGGTCAATGAATTGGGCTTGCAACTGAAAAAGCTAGAAAAGGAGCAAATTAACCCCCCCTCCCAGTCAAACACTAAAATTGAAATTCTAAAAATCAAAGGAGAGATTAATAAGATTGAAAGTAAAAAAAAAACTATTGCATTAATAAATAAAATTAAGAGTTGGTTCTATGAAAAAACCAACAAAATAGATAAAACCTTGGTAAATTTGATTAAAAAAAGGAAAGAGGAAAATCGAATTGTTAATCTTAAAAATGAAAAGGGAGAACTTGTCACTAATGAAGAGGAAATTAGAGCAATAGTTAGGAGTTACTTTGCCCAACTTTATGCCAATAAATTTGATAACTTAAATGAAATGGATGAATATCTTCAAATATATAGGTTGCCCAGATTAACAAATGAAAAAGTAAATTGGTTAAATAGTCCCATTTTGGAAAAAAAAGAAATATAACAAACTATTAATCAATTCCCTAAGAAGAAATCCCCAGTACCAGATGAATTTATATTTGAATTCTACCAAACATTTATTTTTTTATAGTAACTTTTTTATTTTTTTAATAGCTTTTTATTTACAAGTTATATGTATGGGTAATTTTACAGCATTGACAATTGCCAAACCTTTTATTCTAATTTTTCCCCTCCTTCCCCCACTCCCTCCCCTAGATGGCAGGATGACCAGTATCTTCTAATATAATAAATATATTAAAGTATAAATTAAATACAAAAAAAGTATACATGACCAAACAGTTATTTTGCTGTACAAAAAGAATCGGACACTAAAATATTGTACAATTAGTCTGTGAAAGAAATCCAAAATGCGAGCAAGCAAAAATAGAGGGATTGGGAATTCAATGTAATGGTTCTTAGTCATCTCCCAGAGTTCTTTCCCTGAGTGTAGCTGGTTCAGTACTGCTCCATTGGAAATGATTTGGTTCATCTCATTGCTGAAGATGGCCAGGTCCATCAGAATTGATCATCATATAGTATTGTTGTTGAAGTATATAATGATCTCTTGGCCCTGCTCATTTCACTCAGCATCAGTTCATGTAAGTCTCTCCTGGCCTTTCTGAAATCATCCTATTGTGTACCAAACATTTAAATAACAATTAACTCCAATGTTATATAAATTATTTTTAAAAATAGGGAATGGAGGACTCCTACCAAATTCCTTTTGTGACACAGACATGGTACTGACACCTAAACCAGGTAGGATGAAAACAAGGTAAAATTATACACCAATCTCCCTAATGAACATTAATGCAAAAATTTTAAATAAAATATTAGCAAAATGATTACAGAAAATTATCCCCAGGATAATACACCATGACCAAATAGGATTTATACGAGGAATGCAGGGCTAGTTCAATATTAGGAAAACTATTAACATAATTGACTATATCAATAATGAAATTTACAAAAAAAACATATGATCATCTCAATAGATGTAGAAAAAGCATTTGATAAAATCCAACACCCATTCCTATTAAAAACACTAGAGAGTATAGGAATAAATGGACTTTTCCTTAAAATAACCAGTAGCATCTATTTGAAAGAATTAGTAAGCTTCATATGTAATAGTGATAAACTGGAACCCTTCCCAATAAAATCAGGAATGAAACAAGATTGCCCACTATCACCATTATTATTCAATATTGTATTAGATATTCAAGCTTTGGCAATGAGATGAGATATTAAAGGAATTAGAGCAGGTCATGAGGAAACCAAATTATTACTCTTCGCAGATGATAGGATGGTATACATATACATATACATATACAAATATATATATATATATATATATATATATATATATATATATTTAGTATTTAACGTATACTTTAACATGTTTAACATGTATGGGACTGCCTGCCATCTAGGGGAGGGGGTGGAAGGAAGGAGGGAAAAGTTGGAACAGAAGTGTTTACAAGAGTCAATGGTGAACTCATGCATATGTTTTGTCAATAAAAGCTATGCTATTATTAATAATAATAATAAAAGAACTGAAAAAAGAAAAAGAAAATGCAAGGTTATGAAATGGAAAGTCTTGACTGAGTAATATCTAGGATGTCTGTCAATGAGTTGAAAAGTACATGGATGAAAGGCAAAGATAGAAAGGAACAAAGTGCAAGAAGCTTGAAACTTTTAAGTGAAAGTCAAAAAGGGGACATTTCTCCAATCCTGGAAATGTTAGGAATAGATGATAGGAAATCAATGAGCTTCTTTCTTTCTTTCTTTCTTCTTTCTTTCTTTCTTTCTTTCTTTCTTTCTTTCTTTCTAAAGGGGTTGGAGGGATTCATGGTAACATAATCAGAACTTTACTTAAGGAAGCTCATTTGGATGTAATAGATTGGGAGAGATTTGTGGCAAGGAAGCATATCAGAAGACTGTGAGATGATGTGGATCTGCACTAGGGTGACTTGTAATGTGACAGTAGGAATTGAAGACAGACTTGGTTTTGTGATAGAGCAAATGAGAGAGATGAGTCAAGGAAAATTGGACAACAGTAAATTCTGTCACACTAACTCAAAATGTGTATGTATGTGAACATTTTTCTCATTAAGTGATATATGTATTCATTTTGAGATGTCTGAAAGGACATTTGGTAATGCTAGAGAATGAAGTATAAATTACCTGAAAAATTCTCTGCATTGAGATGGTGATTGAATTTATGGGAGATAAAGAGATTACTAAGTAAAAAAACACCAAAGAAATGGCAGTACAATATGAGCCTTCATGACTTGGATGAAGATGCATTGAAAGAAGCTAAAGAATAAAATTTTATTTTAATTTCACCAATAAAAAACATCATAATCTGCCCTAGATTTCAAGTTCTTTAGCCACTGCTCTAGGCCTAGCAAACCTTTATTTTCTATGTGCTCCCGTCCACATCACTTTTCCAGCAAAGGGTTAAGCACAATGTAGATTGTTATTAATGTTAGCTCATATTTATAGGGTGTTTTAGAGTTTAACAAGCACTTCTTTTGTGATAGTACTAATGCAAGTATTTTTATCCTCATATAATTGATAAAAATACTGAAGGCCCGGGGGTGGAGCCAAGATGGCGGAGAAGGCACACGTGACTTTCTAAGCTCCTCTCATTCCCCTCATAACCAACTATTATGCAGCCTCAGAAATAGCTCTTCACTGCTTAAATTCACGAAGATCAGAACCATACAACTTACCTGCTGAAGTCAATCTGGAAGATCGCCAGGAAAGGTTTGTCCTGAGGGGCCAGAAACAGACCAGCACAGGCAGGGAGAGGCTAGCGTCCTGAGCAGACCAGGGCCGGGGGTGATCTCTGTGGCTAGAGAAGTTATAGAGACCACTCTGCTATAGGCTAACTGCTCTGCCTTGATTACAAAGCAGTAAACTGGCAGAGAAATTAAAGCCTGGAACAGAGGGTACTCTAAAAAAAAACGCCAGAACCTAACACTGGCTGTAGCTACTCAAACCTGGAAGTGACTCAGGAGACTGAAACACAGCCCTGCAGCTATATCCTGCAGTTCAGGGCTTTTGCAGGGGCAGTTACAAACCCACACAGCAGGGGGGCACAGCCTAGGCAACCTCTAATCAGCACAGTGTGGGGCTCAGCCTGGGGCAATAGAACTTACCCAACAAGACTGTGGTTCCCCGAGCAGAGACACTTCCGGTTCCTGAAAATCCATTCACTGCTCAACTGCTAAGACCCACAGCCCCAGGGCGGGATTTGGCTTGGGCTAGTGAAACTCACTGCTCAGCTTCTAGCCCCAGGGCAGTCATTATCTCACACAGCAGGGGTTCTTTGCAGGGCACTTTCCCAGCTCTGCCCTGCAGGCCTGAGTTACTTCCAGGTGGGGAACTCTTTCCCAGAGCACTCCAATACCTCACTGCTTTTTGAAGCCAGCTAGCAGGACAGCTACCCATCCAAACACCTCTCACTGCTCTGCAGAGGAAGCTGGTAACCTCCTGGCCCTGAAGGCAGATCCTACAGGCTTTAACAAAATGAGTAAGAAAATCAAAAGGACAATTGATAGTTTCTACTCAGAAAGAGAACAACTTTTCAACCCTGAAGAGATTAATAGCAGACAGTCTCTAGACAATTGTTAGGTCCCAATACAAAAGGCTCTCCTAGAAGAGACTATTAAAAATCTTAAAAGAGAACTAAAAGAAAAATGGGGAAAGGAAAGAGAAAGCTATGAAGAGAGTACAGAAAAAGACATATAACTCACTAAAGAAAAATTTGACAAAAGTGGAAAAACAACTCCCTGAAATGTGAACTGGAAAAGGTAAAAAACTCCCAAAAGTGCAGGGAAACAGAATTTGTGAATTGGAGAAAGAAAATAACTCACTAAAAAAAAAAAAAAAATTAGTGAAATGGAAAAAATTCCATAGAGCAAAATGGCGCATTTAAAAACTCAATCGGACATATACAAAAAGAAGTAAAAAAAGCTAATGAAGAAAATAACACACTAAAAATCAGAACTGAACAAATAGAAATGACTGATTCATTGAGAAATCAATAATCAATCAAGCAAAAGAAAAAAAAAATGAAAGATTGGAAAAAATGTCAAATATTTACTTGGAAAAACAACAGACCTGGAAAACAGATCTAGGAGAAATAACCTGAGGATCATTGGACTACCTGAAAATTATGATGAAAAAAAGAGCCTAGATACTATTTTACAGGAAATCATCAAAGAGAACTGCCCAGAAGTAATAGAACTGGAAGATAAAATAGAAGTGGAAAGAATCCATCGAACACCTTCTGAAAAAGAACCTAAAACAAAAACTCCGAGGAATATTGTGGCCAAACTTCAGAATTTTCAGATTAAAGAAAAAATTCTACAAGCATCCAGGAAAAAACAGTTCAAATACCAAGGTGCCACAATAAGGGCTACACAAGATCTGGCTGCCTCAATATTAAAGGATCAAAGGGCCTGGAATTTGATATTCCAAAAGGCAAAAGAACTTGGAATGCAGCCAAGAATAAACTACCCAGCTAAGCTGAGCATTTTTTTCCATGGAAGAAGATGGACATTTAATGAAACAGAGGAATTCCATCTGTTTTTAAAGAAAAAACCAGACTTAAACAAAAAATTTGATCTCCAACAACAGGACTCAAGACAAGTAGAAAAAGGTAAAAGGAACTCTTGAGAACTGTATTTCTGTTATGGATATATATAAAAATCAATGTATAATTTGATTTTACTGATATAGCATAAAAAAGGGGATAGTGTCAGAAAAAGGGGAAAGGGGAGATAAAAAGAGGGAAACTTCATGTGTCAATGAGGCAAAGGAAACCTATCATATCTGAGGGAACTTAGAGAGGGGGAGGAACATTGTGCAAATCTTATTCTCATCAGAGTTGGCTCACAAGGAAATAATTGAACATTTGTTTTATAGAATCTTCTCTCACCTCATTAAAAAGTGGGAGGGAAAGTGAAAAGGAAAAAGGTAATAAGGGAAGAATTAAGAAAGTGAAAGGTTCAAAAGGAAGGAGGGAGGGATACTAAAGAGGAGAGCTGGGTGATGCAAGTGGGACCAATAAGTGGGAATAAAATAGGAGGAGGGCAAGAAAAGGCATAATCTAGGGATATTGGGATGGCAGGAAATACAATGTAATCTAACCTAAATGTGAATGGGATGAACTCCCCATAAAAGAGGAGGCAGATAGCAGACTGGATCAAAGTCAGAACCTACAATATGTTTTTACAAAACACATTTTAAAACAGGAGATACATACAGAGTAAAGGTAAAAGCTGGAGCAAGAATCTATTATGCTTCAGGTGAAATCAAAAAGCAGGGTAGCCATCCTTATCTCCAAGATCAAGTAAAAGCAAAAATTGATCTAATTAAAAGAGATAAGGAAGGAAACTATATCTTGCAAAAGGGTACTATAGACAATGAAGCAATATCAGTATTAAACATATATGCACCAAGTGGTATAGCATCTAACCCTAAAGGAAAGTTAAGAGAGTTACGAGAAGAAATAGACAGCAAAACTATAATAGTGGGGACCTCAATCTTACACTCTCAGATTTAGATAAATCAAATTACAAAACAAATAAGAAAGAAATTAAAGAGGCAAATAGAATATTAGAAAGACTAGGTATGATAGATCTCTGGAGAAAACTGAATGGTAATACAAAGGAGTATACTTTCTTCTCAGCAGCTCATGGAACCTACACAAAAATTGACCATATATTTTAGGACATAAAGACCTCAAAATTAAATCGGAAGGAAGGCAGAAATAATAAATGCTTTCTTTTCAGATCACAATGCAATAAAAACTACATTCAACAAAAAGTTAGGTGTAAATAAATCAAAAAGTAATTGGAAATTAAATAATCTCATCTTAAAGAATGATTGGGTGAAACAGCAAATTATAGACACAATTAATAACTTCACTTAAGATAATGACAACGGTGAGACATCATACCAAAATGTGTAGGATGCAGCCAAAGCGGTAATAAGGGGAAACTTTATATCCTTAGAGGCTTAGGCTTGCAACTTAAAAAGCTAGAAAAAGACCAAAATAAAAACCCCTAATCAATTACTAAACTTGAAATTCTAAAATTAAAAGGAGAAATAAATAATATTGAAACTAAAAAAACTATTGAACTAATAAATAAAACTAAGAGTTGGTTTTATGAAAAAAACAATAAAATTGATAAACCTTTGGTAATCTGTTAGAAAAGGAGGGAGGAAAATAGTTAGTATCTTAAAATGAAAAGGGCTTTCCACCAATGAAGGAAATTAAGAAATAATAAGGAGTTATTTTGCTCAACTTTATGAATAAATTTGATAACCTAAATTGAAATGGATGACTACCTCCAAAATACAGACTTCCAGACTAACAGAGGAGGAAGTAAATTGTGAATAGTCCATTTCAGAAAAAGAAATAGAACAGGCAATTAAACAACTCCTAAAAAAATCCCAGGACCAGATGGATTTACATGTGAATTTTAAACATTTAAAGAACAATTGATGCTATATAAATTATTTGATAAAATAGGGAATGAAGGAGTCCTACCAAATTCCTTCTATGACACAGACATGGTACTGATACCTAAACCAGGTAGGCTGAAAACAATGAAAGAAAATTATAGACCAATCTCCCTAATGAATATTGATGCTAAAATCTTAAATAGAATATTAGCAAAAAGACTACAGAAAATCATCCCCAGGATAATACACTATGATCAAGTAAGATTTATATCAGGAATGCAGGGCTAGTTCAGTTGGGAAAGCAATTGCATAATCGACTATATCGTAACCAAACTAACAAAAACCATATGATCATCTCTAGTGCAAAAAGCATTTGATAAATCCAACATCATTCTATTAAAAACACTTGGTATGGAATAAATGGACTTTCTAAAATATTCACACATCTATTTAAAACCATCAGTAAGCATCAATTAATGGAGACAAACTCAAATTCCCAATAAGATCTGGAGTAAAACAAGGTTTGCCCACTATCACCGTTACTATTTAATATTGTATTAGAAATGCTAGCTTTGGCATAGAGCTGAGAAATATATTAAAGGAATAAGAATAAGCAATGGAAACCAAATTATCCTCTTTGCTGATGATATGATGGTATATTAGAGAACCCCAAGTTACTAAAGTTATTGAAATAATCCACAATTTTAGCAAAGTTGCTGGTTATAAAATAAACCCACATAAGTCATCAGCATTCTTATATATCACTAACAAAATCAACAGTCAGAGTTACAAGAAATCCCATTTAAAGTAACTACTGATGGTATAAAATATTTAGGAATCTATCTGCAAGGAAAATCAAACTTTATGAGAAAAACTACAAAACACTTTCACACAAATTAAGTCTGATCTAACTAACTGGAAAATATTAAATGCTCTTGGATGGGGCGAGCAAATATAATAAAGATGACAATACTACCTAAACTAATCTATTATTTAGCGCTACCAATCAGACTTCCCAAAAACTATTTTGATGACCTAGAAAAATAACAACAAAGTTCATATGGAAAAAAGATCAAAATTTCAAAGGTTTGAAAAAAAATCAAATGAAGGTGGCCAACTTACCAGATCTAAAATTATATTATAAGGCAGCAGTTACTAAAACTATTTGGTATTGGCTAAGAAATAGACTAGTTGATCAATGGAATAGGTTAGGTTCAAAAGGACAAAACAGCCAATACCTTAATTATCTAGTGTTTGACAAACCCAAAGACCCCAGTTTTGGGATAAGAATGCATATTTGACAAAAATTGCTGGGAAAATTGGAAATTAGTATGGCAGAAACTAGGCATTGACCACATAACACTGACACCAAGATAAAGGTCAAATGGGTTCATGATCTAGGCATAAAGAATGAGATCATAAATAAATTGAAGAGCATAGGATGGTTTACCTCTCAGACCTGTGGAAGGAAGGAATTTATGACCAAGAAAGAACTAGAATCACTACTGACTACAAAATTGAAATTTTGACTATATCAAATTGAAAAGTTTTTGTACAAAACAAAACTAATGCAGGCAAAATTAGAAGAAATAAACTGGAAAACATTTTTACAGTCAAAGATTCTGATAAAGGACTCATTTCCAAAATATACAGAGAATTGACTCTAATTTATTAGAAATCAAGCCATTCTCCAATTGATAAATGGTCAAAGGATACAAACAGACAATTTTCAGATGATGAAATTAAAATAAAAATTATTACTACTCATATGAAAGAGTGTTCCAAATCACTATTGATCAGAGAAATGCAAATTAAGTCAAGTCTGAGATACCACTATACACCTGTCAGATTGGCCAGAATGACAGGGAAAGATAATGCAGAATGTTGGAGGCGATTGTGGGAAAACAGGGACACTGATACATTGTTGGTGGAATTGTGAATACATCCAGCCATTCTGGAAGCAATTTGGAACTATGTAAAGTTATCAAACTGTGCATACCCTTTGATCCAGCAGTGTTCTCTGGGCTTATACCCAAAGAGATACTAAAAAGGGAAAGGGACCTGTATGTGCCAAAATGTTTGTGGCAGCCCTGTTTGTAGTGGCCAGAAGCTGGAAAATGAATGGGTGCCCATCTTGGAGAATGGTTGAATAAACTTGGTATATGAAATGTTATGGAAAATTATTGTTCTGTAGAAATGACCACAGGATGAATACAGAGAGGTTGGCGAGACTACATGAACTGATGCTGAGTGAAATGAGCAGAACCAGGAAATCATTATATACCTCAACAGCGATACTGTATGAGGATGTATTCTGATGGAAGTAGATTTCTTCAACAAAGACAATATCTAACTTAGTTTCAATTGATCAAGGATGGACAGAAGCAGCTACACCCAAAGAAGAACACTAGGAAATGAATGTAAACTGCTTGCATTTTGTTCTTCTTCAAGGTTATTTATACCTTCTATACCAATTCTCCCTGAGCAACAAAACTGTTCGGTTCTGCACACAATATTGTATCCAAGATCTATAATCTATTTAACATGTATAGGACTGCTTGCCATCTTTTGGGGAGAGGTGGAGGAGGGAGGGGAAAAATCGGAACAGAAGTGAGTGCAAGGGATAATGTTGTAAAAAAATACCCGCATAGGTTCTGTCAATAAAAAGTTATTTAATAAAAAAAAAATACTGAAGGCCCTAGCATTTGTAACTTATTAGTCATAAAACTAAGAAATGTCAGATCACTTAAAACCAGAATTCTTTGATTCTGATACTAATATTTCATACTTTTCTACAAATTTTCCTGGAGTCTTTCCTGATTATCTTAAATTGTGGTCCCCCTCTATCCCAAATTACTTTATACATATATTATTTATATATACATAAATTATGCAAATAAGTAGTTATGCATAATATACATATAATAGTTAAGTATATATGATGTATAACTATTTAAGTGTATACACGCACATAAAATTTCTAGGTACTTATCTCTTTTATTAGAATTTAACTTTCTTGGAAGGAGGTATTTTTCATTTTTGTACTTATAGTCCCAGCACCTAAAATACTACCCAGCACATCTTGCTAGAGCTTACTTAATATTAGAGATTTGGGTGTTTTATGCATTATCTATAAAATGCTACTCCATATCTTTAGTGTCTGGGAGAAAGGAGAACACAGACAAACCCCCTGTCAGAGGAGTTATGTATTATTCTTTTCTCTGTTTTTCCAAATAATTTTCTGGGAGATTTCCCATTTTACTTTTGTTTTCTTTCTAGCTCTGACAGATCTATACTTCTACTTCTCACTGCTGTACCTAGACTCCTTCAGTCTTTATGACTAGTTCCTTTTTTTAATGGCTAGGCATCAGTTTTCTTTTAACCTTCTTCTTCTAAGGGAATCAACTAACTTCTAATTAGACTGCCTTCTGTACACTGTCCTACCCAGGTGAGCCTTATAATTGGTAATAGAGAAAAGTCTTAATAGATATGTCTATGTAGATGTGTTCTATAACAGAGATACTCCCTTTGCACACCATAGCCTGCTCATCATTTATATTAATGTCATAAATAATTAAGAAGATGGCTTTTAAAAATTCTCCTTTTTATCAAAACTACAGCTTTAGAACATCACATTTTTTCTCCCAGCAAGAAAACATAAGTGTCCCCACAGTGTTCATCTTTTTATGCCTATGTAATTATTAAAAACGTAGCTTAGGAATTGAAAATGTGTCGGAATAGTTTAGTAACCTCTACTAACGTTTTCACCACATCTTCTCTTACTAGAGGCAAAATGTCAATTAGCCTTTCTTTTCCTTTTCAGAATTATCAGGGGCTTTAATGCAATAAATTATTGCTTCTCATCCTGTGCCTTTTTGTTTGGGATTTGCACAATAGCAAGAAAATGTTAATAAAGTTGAATAATAAAGTCTAGGTAACTAGGTTGAGTGATAATGACAAGGATTTACTAAGTGATTACACTGCATCAGATCAGCAAGGTGGTGTAGTAGATAAGAGTGCTGGTGGAAAACTTGAGTTCAAATTTGACACAAGCAGTTACTAGCAATGCTAGCAAGTCACTTCACTCTGTGACTACTGTTTCTTATGTACTTAATCTATTTCAATGATCCACCACTCTACTTCTTAGCCAGTACCATATAGATCTTATGATTATATTATCATTTGAGATCTTTGTAGTTTTTAAGGATTTCTTTGATATATTTGACCTTTTGTTCTTCCATATATATATATATATATATTTTTTTTTTTTTTCCTAGCTCTCTCAAAAAATGTGGTAGTTTGATTAGTACGGCACTGAATAAATAAATTAGTTTAGGCAGAATTGTCTACTAATGACCTTTTAACTGTGAAATCCAATTGTCTTTTTTCAATCTTTATTTATCTTTACCTCTCTTTAGCCTTTGACTCTGTTCTCCTACTTAATATTTACCTCTTTCTAGGTTTTCAAAGTACTGCTCTACTCTCCTAACTTTCTTTCTATGATTATAACCATTCCTCATTGGTCTCCTTTCCTGAATCTTCCTCTAGATCATATCAAAATTCTGTCCTGGACTTTCTTTTCTTTTCTTCTCTCTCTTTGCTACTTTCTTGGGAGATCTCATCAATTCCTAAGCATTTAATTAAAATTTCTAAGTGGTTGATGCTCAGATCTAACTCTCTTCTCTCTACTTACCTCCAATCTCATATTTCTAACTTTTTTTGGATACTTAGAATTCTCTCTCTTCCAAACTCTTGCTTCAAACTTCTCTGGCTTCCTTTAAGTCCAAACTAAAATCCCTGAGTTTCCAGGAAGCCTATTAATTTTAGAGTCTTCCCTCTTTTAATTATTTTCTATTTATCCTATATATAACTTATTTTGTGTATTTTTGTTTATGTGTTGTCACACACTCCCCTTTACCCCATTATATTTTAACCTCCTTGAAGGTAGGAACAGTTTGTTGTTGTTGTTGTTGTTGTTTTCCTTTTTTATATTCCCACTGCTTAATATAATATCTGGCACATTGTAGGCCCTCAAAAATGTTTATGAATTTTTTGCAATCATATGTTCTATTAAAAGACTTTCTTAAGTTCCTTTATTCTTAATGTCTGTTTTTTTGTTGTTATCTCCAACTTATCATGCATATCATGCATTTTATCTCGGCTATTAGACAGTAAATCTATAAACTATTATAAAGAACCAATTATGTGCAAAGTACTGTGCTAAACACTAAGGATAAAAAAGATAACAGACAAATCTCCCTTCCCTCGAGGATCTCATTATATAAGTGGGGAGACAATATGCAAATAACTATGTATGAATGAACTATATATAAGGGAAAAGAAAGGGGTATGGACACTTACCTGCCAGTTAGTGGGTTAGTGGGATAATTATAGCACCTACTTCCCAGGCTTATTTAAAATGAGATAATATTTCTAAATTTCTTTGTAAATCTTAAGGAATTATTAGATAAATACTATGTGTATTTTGAGCTCTGAATCTTCTGAAGAATCACTATAAGTAGACACTATCGCTATTTTGAAACATACTCATGAAATAGCATTTGTGAAATATGTTTAGACAATCATTTTGGAAACTGTTTAGATGATATTAAGTAAAACGATTTTTAATGAATAACTATCTTTCATAGGTCAAAAGAATAAAGTTCTGGCATCATTTAGCAAAAAAAAAGTCAGTGGCATTGGTCTTGATAATGTGTGGAAAACTTAATTCTTCCCTTGATATGTCATTGGGTACTTTGCCCTCATCTTCAAATTTAGGATTTCCTCTTTCTTAGATGTCACAGTTGTTTAGGAAGTGACTGAGAGCATAACTTTAGCCCATTGGACCACTTCTCTTTCCTATATGTCAGCTTTATAATGAAGCTGTCAGAGAGAGTGATTTACCTTTGTATCACATGGACCTTTAAAAGTTCCTTTCTTGGATAATTGAATGTCACTCAATCAGAGAAGCTCTTACTTCTTGTACTAGGATGTCAGGAGATGGACAGGAAATCTTGAGACTGATTGCCACATATGGTTATTCTGTACATGCAGGAGCATTGCCTGCATGGTTCTTGTCTATAAAAGAAGTTACTCCAAGAGCATTTTATTTCTTCTTTGCAGTCTTTTTCTATATTATATTAAGTGAATTTGAGCTCCACTTTCATTTTAAGTAATTTTGTTATTTACTTTAGGATTCATTGCTATTCTGAGCCAAAAAAAAGGGGAATATTTTCCTCAAAATAAATAGCCCACTCCTTTTTAAAAGGGTATTGATTGTCTTGTTTTGTTGAAAGAGAGGAGAGAGAGAAAAAATATAAGGGGAAGAGATTTTAGTTCAAATCCTGCTCTTCTCCTTACCACCTATGGGAATAGGTTGAATCAATTAGAAGTCTCCTGGCCTTTAGTTATCTCCTTTGTAAAGTGAGTGTCTAAATCTTATTCCAGGTCCTATCACATTCTGTATTTTTCCAAGTAGCTCAAAAGATATTTCAAAATTATTCTTATAGAACTCCATTTAGTTCTATATGGCATTGGTATCTTTAGAAGGTGACAACTACTAATATTCAGAGTTTTAGGAGTAATTGACACTCAGTGACTATCCTCAAAATACTATTGCAACTGAATCTCCATAGCTATGCTTCCCCTTAACAGTCAGTATATTTAATTAACTTGTTAGAAGAGTAAAATAGTAAAATAATAATAGAAAAAAGATAGTTGTAATGCATTTCCTCCCAAACCTGGGATGTATTGTCTCCCAAATGCATACAAGGTACATTGGGGATAAATATTCAGAAACTTACTGTAAAGTGGTTAAAACACACACACACACAGACACACACACACACACACACACATGCACATACACAGAAAAGGAATATTCCTGCATTCATCACTCTGAACCAACATGATCATGATTTTCATACTTTCTCTGAAGAGTACTCATAAAGTTTACAGCTGGGCAGAATGTTGGTTCTCATATTAGACAACTTGTTTTTCTGGCAGGTTTATCAAGACTTTTAACTGGGCAAAGTGGTTTTATTGGATGGACAGCTCAATGCTGCCTCCTCTTTGTAGAGAATGATATATTGCTTAGAAGGCTTAATCTCTTTCTAGACTGGATCAGATGAGTTGTAGCAGTCAAGCCTATTTTTGAGGCTGAATATAATATTGATAGTGAGGGTAAGGGAGGAGCTTAGAAAGCTGCGTGTACCTTCTCCGCCATCTTAGCTCCACCCTGGATGTTGCTCTTTTCAATAGCAAAGTGATTCAGGCCAGTTTTAATGGACCTATGATAGAAAGAGCCATCTACACCCAGAGAGAGAACTGTGGGTGGATTACAATATAGTATTTTCACTTTTTTATTGTTGTTAGCTTGCATTTTGTTTTTTTCTTTTTTTTTCCTTTTTGATCAGATTTGTGTGTGTGTGCAGAATGATAATTGTGGCAATATGTATAGAAGAATTGACATGTTTAACATATATTGGATTAGTTGCTGTCTAGGGGGAAGGGTGGTGGGAGGGACGGAGGAAACATAGCACAAGGTTTTGCAAGGGTGAATTTTGAAAATAAAAAAGCTTTAAATAAAATTATATTATAAATTTAAAAAAATACACTTTTCATTTCCTTTGGAATTCCCTTTTGTGGAATTCTTTAATTTATCAAAATATTTAAATTATTTTCCCTTAGTAGAACAAATTTAGTATACAAGTTCTAGGGTATCTATTCATTAGCCTCTTCCTGCTGTTCCCATTTATTAATGAAGGAACCCATCACCCCCCTGCTAGCAGGCATTTAATTTCTTCCCAGAATCCATATGTTTCCACAGTATTAAGTATTCAGAAACCAGAATTTCTAACAAAATCACACTTTACAAAGCCTCAGTTCTAAGGGTCAATTACATACCAAATACAGTTTTTTCACAGTTATAGATCCAGTAATAGATCCTTTTAAATTATCTCTTGATTATTATTATTACTAACTTGATTTCTGGAAAGGGAATTAGGCAATATAAATCTTCTATGAACCAAATCTTTTCTTCCGATCTTCAGAATGCTCAGTGTGTACCTTTCAGAGTCACAACTGCTTTCACCTATTCCATTCCATGTTATATTTACTTTATGGTAGTAGCCTTTATTACACTCTTGAATGTTACCTGTGTTAATATCAGTTAAATTCAAATCAAATTACATTAAAGTAATGCTTTATTGTTCATAGAACTCAAGATTTTGAATTGTTTATATTCCATAATCACATGGTTTTTAGGTTTTCTCAGGGTACTGTCAATAATATAGTAAAGAATATGATTTTGAATTTGGCAAGTTTTCTGTGGCACAAATTTTAAAGAAGCCTATGACTTTGTTTTCTACCTAAGGATTTCTCTTGAACTCCTGCAAATCTGCTTTTACTACATCAGGGCCTTTACAACATTTCTGTGTTGCATAATTATTTTAATTCTAAACAAATCAATAGATAACTAGGTCAATTGTATGTTACTTCAACCTATTAACCCATGTTTTTCAAGGAGTTCCAGTCTGATTCAGGGAAAACCTGTATCACCTACTTTCTTCTTTTCATTGAAATTTTGGATATTATACAATTAAGTCTTAAGTAACTACTTGAAAAATTTGGAGGTGGATTAAGTGCTATTTTTTGAGATGTATTCTAAATGTTATTGTTTTTGTTTCAAAAGGCTTGAAAAACAATATTTTAAATATTTTCAGCATCATGTTACATTGCCATAAGGAGTTCTAATTATTTAATTAACCTTATCATAATTTTTCCTCATTATCTAACTATTAAGTTTGTGGAAAAAAAGAAAAGTCAACTTTTCTATGGTTTTCCTCATAAATTTAAGGCCCTTTACAACGATAAGAACTGAAAAAAAAATAAATAAAAGCTATCCCTCTAATAGAATCCTCATTGAAACACAAATAATCTGCAACATAAAATAGTTTTGTCAAATATCTTGTGTCCCCAAATGAACTCCAGGATCCTGGAAAACTCTTTAGGGGTTGATTATTGAAGGGCATTTTTGGTTTAGCAGAAAGTAGGAGAAAAAATTACTAGGTGCTTTCAGTAAGAATCAAAATTTGGGTAGAACTAGTGGGGGCTCCTCCTAACCATAGCTATCTTGAGTGCAATACATAGGATTTCCTGAGACACAAGCTCTACCTATTTCATAGTCAAAAGAAGGTAGAACAGATAGTCTCCTGGGATCATTTTTGAATACTTAGATTTCTTCATCTAAACTTTCAACTCACCTTCCTCTTCCCCATTAAGATTAATGGTTTATATGGTAGTGTTTATAGCAACATCTGGAGCAGAAGGTACTATGCTTCAGGTAAAGTCAAACAAGCATGGGTAGTAGCCATCCTCATCTCAAATCAAGCAAAAGCAAAAATTAATCTAATTAAAAAAGATAAGGAAGTGCACTACATCTTGCTAAAGAGTAGCATAGACAATGAAGCAATATCAATATTAAACATATATACACCAAGTAGTGTAACATCTAAATTCTTAAAGAAGAAGTGAAGAGCTCCAAGAAGAAATAGACAGCAAAACTATAATAGTGAGAGATCTCAACCTTGCATAATCAGAACTAGATAAATCAAACTACAAAATAAAGGAAAAAGTTAAAAGAGGTAAATAGAATACTAGAAAAGTTAGGTATGATAGATCTTTGGAGAAAACTAAATGGAGACAGAAAGAAGTCTTTTCAGCAGTTCATGGAACCTATACAAAAACTGACCCTATATTAGGACATGAAGACCTCAAATTCAAATGCAGAAAGGCGGTAAATACATCCTTTTCAGATCACAATGCAATAAAAGTACATTCAATAAAAAACCAGGGGAAAATAGACCAAAAAAAAAAAGGAAACTAAATAATCTCATCCTAAAGAATGATTGGCTGAAACAATACATCATAGTTATAATTAATAATTTCATCTAAGAGAATGAAAATAATGAGATGTCATACCAAAATATGTAGGATGCAGCTAAAGCTGTAATAAGGGTAAATTTTATATTTCTAGAGGCCTATTTGCATAAAATAGAGAAAGAGAAAATAAATGAATTAGGCTTGCAAAAAGCTAGAAAAAGAACAAATTAAAAACTCCCAATCAAACACTAAATTTGAAATTCTAACAATAAAAGGAGAGATTAATAAAATTGAAAATAAAAAAAAAACCTATTGAATTGATAAATAAAACTAAGAGTTAGTTCTATGAAAAACCCAACAAAATAGATAAACCTTTGGTAAATTTGATTAGAAAAAAGAAAGAGGAAAATCAAATGGTTAGTCTTAAAAATGAAAAAGGAGAACTTGTCACTAATGAAGAGGAAATTAGAGCAATAAGTAAGAATTAATTTGCCCAACTTTTTGCCAATAAATTTGATAACTTAAATGAAATGGATGAATACCTTCAAAAAATATAGGTTGCCCAGATTAACAGAGGAAGAAGTAAATTGGTTAAGTAGAACCAATTTAGAAAAAGAAATAGAACAAGCTATTAATCAACTTCCTAAGAAGAATCCCCAGTACCAGATGGATTTTCATGTGAATTCTAACAAATATTTAAAGGAAAATTAACTCCAATGCTATATAAACTATTTGAAAAAAATAGGGATTGAAGGAGTTCTACCAAATTCCTTTTATGACACAGACATGGTACTGATACCTAAACCAGGTAGGTTGAAAATAGAGATGAAAATTACAAACCAATCTCCATAATGAATATTGATGCAAAAATATTAAATGAAATATTAATAAAAAGATTACAGAAAATTATCCCCAGGATAATATACCATGATCAAGTTGAATTCATATCAGGAATGCAGGGCTGGTTCAATATTAGGAAAATTATTAGCATAATTGACTATATCAATTATCAAACTAACAAAAACCATATGATCATCTCAGTAGTTGCTGAAAAAGTATTGGATAAAATCCAATACCCATTCCTATTGAAAACACTAGAGAGTATAGGAATAAATGGACTTTTCCTTAAAATAGTCAGTAGCATCTATTTGAAACCATTAGTAAACATCTTATGTAATGGTGATAAATTTGAACCATTCCCAATAAGATCAGGAGAGAAACAAGATTATCCATTATCACCATTATTGTTCAATATTGTATTAGAAATGCTAATTTTGGCAATGAGTTAAGAAAGAGATTAAAGGAATTAGGGTAGGTAATGAGGAAACCAAATTATCACTCTTTGCAGATGATATGATGGTGTACTTAGAGGACCACAGAGATTCTACTAAAAAGCTATTAGAAATAATCTACAACTTTAGCAAAGTTACAGGATACAAAATAATTCAACATAAATCCTCAGAATTTTTATACATCACTAACAAAATCCGACAGCAAGAGATATGAAGAGAAATTCCATTTAAAATACCTGTTGATAGTTTAAAATATTTGGCAATCTATCTGCCAAAGGAAAGTCATGAACCCTATATGAGCAAACTACAAAACACTTTCCACACAAATAAAGTCAGGTATAAATAATTGGAAAAATATTAAGTTATCTTAGGCCAAGTGAATATAATAAAGATAACAATACTATCTAAACTAATCTATTTATTTAGTGCTATACCAATCAGCCTCCCAAGAAACTATTTTAATGACCTAGAAAACATAACAACAAAATTCATCTGGAAGAACAAAAAGTCAAGAATTTCAAGAGAACTAATGAAAAAATAAAAAAACACAAATGAAGGTGGCCTTGCTGTACCTGATCTAAAACTATTTTATAAATCACCAGTCACCAAAACCATTTGGTATTGGTTAAGAAATATACTAGTCAATAACTATAATAATCTAATGGTTGACAAAGCAAAAGAGCCCAACTTTTGGGATAAGAAGTCACTATTTGACAAAAACTGCTGGGAAAACTGGAAATTAGTATGGCAGAAACTAGGCATGGTCCACAGTTAACACCATATACCAAGATAAGATCAAAATGGTTCATGATTTAGGCATAAAGAACAAGATTGTAAATAAATTAGAAGAACATAAGATAGTTACCTCTCAGACTTGTGGAGGAGGAAGGAATTTGTGACCAAAGAAGAACAAGAGATCATTATTTATCACAAAAGAGAAAATTTTGATTATATAAAATTGAAAATCTTTTGTACAAACAAAACTAATGCAAACAAGATTAGAAGGGAAGCAATAAATTGGGAAAACATTTTTACAGTTAAAGGTTCTGATAAAGGCCTCATTTCCAAAATATATAGAGAATTGACTCTAATTTATAAGAAATCAAACCGTTCTCCAATTGTTAAATGGTCAAAGGATATGAACAGACAATTTTCAGATGATGAAATTGAAACTATTTCTACTTATATGAAAGGTGTTCCAAATCATTATTCATCAGCAAAATGCAAATTAAGACAACTCTGAGATATCAGTACACACTTCTCTGATTGGCTAAGATGACAGAAAAAGATAATGGTGGATGTTGAAGAGGATGCAGGAAAACTGGGACACTGATACATTGTTGGTGGAGTTGTGAATGGATCCAACCATTCTGGAGAGCAATTTGGAACTATGCTCAAAAAGTTATCAAACTGTGAATACCCTTTGATCCAGCATTGTTACTATTGGGCTTATATCCCAAAGAGACATTAAAGAAGGGAAAGGGACCTGTATGTGCAAAAATGTTTGGGGCAGCCCTTTTCATAGTGGCTAGAAACTGGAAATTGGATGGAAGCCCATTAATTGGACAATGGCTGGGTAAATTGTGGCACATGAATGTTATGGAATATTATTGTTCTGTAAGAAATGACTAGCAGGATGAATACAGAGAGTCTTGAAGAGACTTACATGAATTTACACTAAGTGAAGCAAGCAGAACCAGGAAAACATTACACACTTCAACAATAATATCATATGAAGATCAGTTTTGATGAAAGTAGATATCTTTGGCAATGAGAAGATCCAATTCAGTTCCAATTGATCAGTGATGAAGAGAACCAGCTACACCCAGAGAAAGAACACTAGGAAATGAATGTGGACTATTTGCATTTTTGTGTTTTTTCCCCAGGTGATTTTTACTTTTCTAAATCCGATTTTTGTGTGTGTGCAACAAGAAAACTGCATAAAAATGTACACATATATTATATTTAAGATATACTTTTATATGTTTAACATGTGTGAGACTGGCTGCCATGTATAGGGCATGGAGGGAAAGAAGAGAAATGTTGGAACAGAAGTGATTGCAAGGGACAATGTTGAAAAATTACCTAAACATATGTTCTGTCAATAATTAGCTATAATAAAAGAGAGAGAGAAAAAATAATAATTTATCGATCAACTACTGAAAAAGATCCCCAAATCAAAACTCCAAGAAATATTGTGTCAAATAGCCGAAAAAACAATTTAAACATAGAGGAGCCACTATAAGGATTATTCAGGAACTAGCAGTGACAATGGAGCCTTAATGAAATAAGATGTTCAATCATTTCTATTGAAAAAAAAAAACCTAAACTAAACTGAACATTTAATCTACAAATACAAGACTCAAGAGAATAATAGAAAGGTAAACAGGAAGAAAATATGTATTATTTAAAGGTTAAAATGTTTGCTTCCCTAGGTGGGAAAATTGTATCTAATATAACTCTTGAGAATTGGATCTCTCACTTGGGCAGACAGAGGGAGGCATTACATGGACTGAAGGTATAGTTATGAATAGACTCTGAATAGACTCTAATGTGATAACATAACAGAAAAAAGACACCAAAGTGTGAAAAAAGTCTGTATTGAAAAAATGGTTTAGTTAGTTCACATGAAGAGGTTTAAAGAAATATTACAACAGAGGGGAAAAAGGGACGGCAATGAATATCATTTGAAGTATTTCATCAATTTTGTCTTTAATAGAGAATGATTTAATCATTCATTTGGGTATAAAAATTTATCTAATCTTATAAAGTAGTAGGAGGAGAAAGAAGAAAGCAAAAGGAAGGACAGGATAGAAGGAAGGGCAGAAACACTAGGGGAAAAAAGTGATAGAAGAGAGGAAAGGATGATAGGAGATTAGATAGTGGATGGAGTTGGAATGGGTGAAAAAACATTACTAAGATGGGGCAGAGCCAAGATGGTGGAGAGGACAAGCATTTTTTTCTGACCTTCTCCCCTGACCCTCAAACTAATTACCAAATCCAGCCTCTGAATTAGTTTTGGACTGGCAGAACCCACAAATATTGGGAGTTTAACAAATTACTAGCAGGAGATAATTTTGAAGATTGCCAGAAAAGATCCATTTCAATCCGGCATGGAGGGAGGTGGGAGAAGTACAAGTAGGCCAAGCATAGACAATGGGGATTTCTGGCAGTGTAAAGTACCAGGGTAGTTCGAGCTGGAGAATCCATGGGGAGGACTCTACCATAGTATTAATTACTCTATCCTGGTTTCAAGCCAGTAGACCAGCAGAGAAGGTAAAAAACACCCAACACAAATACAAAAAGTAATTACAAATGCCTGAAACACCAGAATCTCATGGAACTTGGCCATGCCCACCCAGCAATGGGAGTGAGTCAGCATGGACTCAGTTCAGCCACTGCCACTTGTAGAGAAAGCTTGGACAACCTCCCTTGAAGACCTAAAAGCAGATCTCAACATTTTTTTTAATGAGTAAAAAAGCAAAAAGAACTCTGAAAAACACTAGAGAGAATATGGATAAAGGGAGTTTTCCTGAAAATAATAAGCAGCAACTATATAAAACCTATAGCAACCATTATAAGTAACTGAGAGAAGGTGGACACATTCCCAATAAGATCAGGAGTGAAACAAGGATGCACCTTAACGCCCCTTCTACTCAAATTTATACTAGAAGTGTTGGCTTTAGCAATAAGAAAAGAAATTAAATAGAATAGACAATGAGGAAATAAAAGTATCACTTTTTGTAAATTACATTAAGATCTACTGAGAGAATCCTAGAAAGTCATCCAAAAACCTACTGGAATCAATTCACAGCTTTAGCAAAGTTGCAGGAAATAAAATAAACCCACTCAAATCATCATCATTTCTATATATTTCTGACAAAGCTCACCAGGAAAAGATATAAAATGAAAATCCATTTAAAATTACTGTAGACAAAATGAAATACTTGGGGATCTACCTGCCAAGACAAACCCCAAAATTATATGAACATAATTACAAAACACTTTGTAAAAAATGTATTATTTGTGTAAGTAAATAAAGTCAGATCCAAACAATTGGAAAAATAGCAATTGCTCATGGGTATGATGAGCTAATATAATAAAAATAACAATTCTGCCCAAATTGATGTATTTGTTCCGTGTCATAACAATCAAATTGCCGAAGCATTATTTTATAGAAATAGAAAAAAATGATAAAATACATTGTGGAGAGCTAAATGTCAAAAATATAAAATGAATGAATGAAAAAAATTACAAAGGATGATGGCTTAATAGGTTCAAACCTAAAATGATATAAAGTAGCAGTCATCAAAAGCATTTGTGATCTATCAGTGGAGTAGATTAGACATCTATGATACAATAATCAAGGACCATAGCAATCTAGTATTTGATAAAATCTCAAACTCCAGCTTCTGAAAATAGAACTCAATATTTGACAAAAATTGCTGGGATAACCTGAAAATAATGTCAGAAACTCAGTGTAGACTTGTATCTCCAACTCCTTACCAAATTAAGGTCTAAATGGGTACATGATTTGGGCATAATGGATGATACATAAAAAATTAGAAAAATAAAGGATAACTTACTTATCAAATCTTTGAAGAAGGAAGGAATTTATGACCAACCAAAGAAGAACTAGAGAATATTATGAAAGGAAAAAAAAAAAACCTTTGATTGCACTAAATAAAAAAGACTTTGAACTAACAAAGGCAACAGTAATACAATTAAAAGGGAAGCTGGGAAAAATCTGTACAGCCAGTTTTTCTGATAAAGATCTCATTTCTAAAATATAAAGGGCTGTGTCAAATTTATAAGAATACAAGTCATTCCCCAATTGATAAGTGGTTAAAGGATATGAATGGATAATTTTGAGATAATGAAATTAAAGCCATTTACAGTCATGTGAAAAATGCTCTAAATCACTATTGATTATAGAAATGCAAATTAAAACAATTTTGAAGAACCACCTCTCACCTCTCAGATTGCCTAAAATGACAGGAAAAGATAATAATAAATACTGGAGGGGTTGAGGGAAGACTGGGACACTAATGCATTGTGGGTGGAGTTGTGAAATGATCCAAACATTCTGGAGAGTAATCTTTGAACTATGGTCAAAGGGTTGTAAAACTCTGCATAGCCTTTGACCCAGCAGTGCCAATAATGGGTTTCTATGATTTCTCGGAAATCATAAAGGAGGGAAAAGGACAAATATGTGTAAAAATGTTTGCAGCAGCTCTTTTTGTTGTAACAAAGAATTGTAAAATGAGGAGATGAATGGGGAATGGCTGAAGAACTTGTGGTCTATGAAAGTGATAGAATGTTATTGTTATATAAAAATGATAAACAAACTTGATTTTAGAAAGTCCTAGAATGATTTATATGAACTGATGCTCAGTGAAACAGGTGGAACCAGGAGTAGATTGTACACAATAACAGCAAGAATATACAATGATCAAATATGAAAAACTTGGTTTTTCTCAGTGATTCAGTGATCCAAAGTAATACCAATAGACTTTGGACAGAAAATGGCATCTGCATCCAGAAAAAGAACTAAGGAGACTGAATGTAAATTAATAAATACTATATTTATTCTTTTTTTCTGTTTTTTTAATGGTTCCCATGTTTTTTTTTCCTTTTGCTCATATTTTTCTCTTCCAATATGATTCATAAAGCAATGAGTATTAAAATTAAATAAAATTGCTACAAAAAATTAAATTCAGAATACGTTTTTACACTTCTAGATATATGTTCATTATAAATGGGTTAACCATTTCTGATGTGAGCAGAATCCCAAAACTATTGACCCTCTATCCTAATGTAATCCTTCTCTATCAGTTCTTGCTCTCACATTTTATTTGTGTAACTGAATTACTTTTTTTTTTCATTTTTCCTACACAGCTTTGCTTTTTAGAATCACATCATACTAAGCTTTCCTCTACTCTTTCTTTAGAACTATCCAATTATTATTCTGGAGAGCAATTTGAAACTGTGCTCAAAAGGTTATCAAACTGTCCATATTCTTTGGTTCAGCAGTGTTTCTACTGGGCTTATATTCCAAAGAGATCTTAAAGGAGAGAAAGGGATCAATGTATGCAAAAATGTTTGTGGCAACCCTTTTTGTATTGGTAAGAAACTAGAAACTGAGTGGAAGCCCATCAGTTAGAGAATGGCTAAGTAAGTTATGGTATATGAATGCCATGGAATATTATTGTTCTATAAGAAACTATCAGCAGGATGGTTTTAGAGACCTGGAGAGAGTTACATGAATTGATGCTAAGTGAAAATTATATACTGCAACAGCAAGATTATATATAAGGTGATCAGTGCTGATGGACATGGCCCACAATGAGATGATTCAGGCCAGTTCCAATGATCTTGTAATGAAGAGAGCCATTTGCACCAAGAGATAAGACTGTGGGAACTGAGTGTGGATCATAACATAGTATTTTCATTCTTTTTGTTGTTGTTTGCTTACTTTTTGATCTGATTCTTCTTGTGCAACAAGATAATGGTATAAATATATAATGCCTAAATTGGATTTACATAACTTTTTTAAATCATTTTTAGCCTATATTGGATTATTTGTCATTTAGAAAAAGGGAAAAGGAAGAAACTGAAACACAAGGTTTTGCAAGGATCGATGCTGAAAAAAATATCTTTGCTTATGTTTTAAAAATAAAAAAGCTTCAATAAGTTTTAAAAAAGAACTATCCAATTATTAATGGCAATCTTAAACATATGGCTTATATTTCCATTTACAAAACAATTTGTTCCAAATGATTTCCTTGGAATTAATCTTTTATGTTTACCTAATATTATTCTTGGATTTTATATGTCAACATTTCTATTGAGTTCAGTTCTTTTTATTCAATTTTTTTTTCCATTCAGGATTATACTTAACTTTATTGAGTATGATACTTTTGGTTGTAACTTCTTTAGTTCTTCAATATATAATGATCCCCAACTGGCTGTCTTTGAAGGTAGCCACTGTTTGATTTTGTGTGATTCTAATTGTACCTCTGCTATATTTTAATTTTTTGTTACACAAAAAATATTTCCTCCTTGATGTGGGGTTTTCAGAATTTAGCTATCACGTTCCTTTGTAGGATCTCTTTTACATGGTTATTGGTGATTGTTTTCCCCTAATACTACTTTCAAACTAGTCCAATTATTTTTATGTTTTCTCTTCTTGACTTCCAAATGTGTTATTTTTCTTATGAGATTACTCACATTCCTCATATTTTGCTTTTTCTTAGTCTCATAGTTTCCCTTAATTCCCTTTGTCAACTTCAAGTTTTTAAGGAGTCATTTTCTTCCTTAAGATTTTGGATCTTCTTTTCTAGTTGGTTGACTTTCTTTGCATAATATTGTTTTTCTCGTGCTATTCCTTTCTTTTTAAAATTTTTTCTTCAATCTCTCATTTAATTTTTAAAGAATTTTTTTGAGGTCTATAAATTCTTTCTGGGTAAGTAAGTGATCATTGAGTATAATTCTTTGGAATAGGATAATTTTTTAACTTCAATCAATATCTTTCTCTGAAGAGGAAACCAGGTTCTTGATTTCTGTGGGTATATACATACATACATACATACTATCTATCTATCTGTCCAGATAGATAGATAGTATGTATGTATGTAAGTATGTATTAGATTGTTATTGTAATCACCTGTAATTCTGGGGATTGGGGGTTCCCTGGCCTCAGGTTCTCCTTTAATTCTATTCTATGACCTGGAAGCAGAAGTTAAGAATTCTATCCTCCTCTGAATGCCAGCAGCATTCAAATTCCTATGCTTCTGCACTCACATTGTATGATATGGCTCCTTCCTGATTAGCATCTAGGCAGAACAGCTGTCTCTGGCAGGTTGCTTATTAACAAAGTTTCCCTCAATCTTTTTCTGACTCAGTAGCCTGACTCCCAACATTTTCTGGGAGGTAAAAATTCCTCTGGCTGGGACTGAATTTACCTTTCAATCCAACTAGTCCTAGTACTTACTGTTTGCTATCTCTGCAGAAATTGAGGTATTTCCACTCTGAGGCAAACCTCTATTCTGATATAGTTCTTCAAATCTCTAATTTCCCAAGAGGACCACTATTCTGTTCCAACTCTTATTTATTTTTAACACTCTATGTTTACCTTTAGAAGCATTTTTGTCTTGTTTGTGGTGGAAATCTGAAGATCTTAGAAATTTCTGACCTACTCTGCCACCTTCCCACAATCCTCTCCCTTAAAATCCTTCTTTATGACCTGAAACCAGTTCATTTTCTTTTTCCCTCTTGGCGGTTTTTGATGCAGGAGTTTTGATTTTGTGGTCTTTTGAGTGTGTGTTTTGAATTTCCTTGTCATTTCTGTCGCTTCCTCATTTTTTTTGAATTTTTTGAATTTTAACAATATGATAAATTGGGGTTCTACTTCCTTGGAGGAAAGCACAATTTCCAAAGCTTCAGTGGGTTTTATACAGCTGTTTTCAGAGCTAGTTCAGGGGGTCTATGACCTTTCCATTATTCCAAGGTAACATGTCATAAAGAGGTGTGTGCTTACTACTCTCCTCACCTGTGCTCTGCTCTATGAATGACCACAAACACTCTTTTCTACCCTGGAACTGGGACGAGGTTTTCTCCCCTTCTCTGTGGCCACAAGCTGTAGTGTGCTACTGATCCTTCTCATCTTGGGACTGATATGCTGCACTGCAACCCAGATTCAAATATGACCAAAGAAACAAGAGTCCTGCCCCTAGTGCCAGCAAAGAGATCTTTGAAATCCTTTTCTGATCAATTGTACAACCCCCTCACAATCTGAACCAAGAATTCTGTAAGTGGCCACTGTCACTGCTGGTTCAGTTATGCTCAAACCCTGCTCAGGTTTTCTAGGATCTGCTCTGACCTGGCAAAGTCTTCACAGGACTGTGCTCCACTCTTATCCCAATGAACCAGAACTTTCTTAATGATTTTCTAAGTTGTCTTGGCCTGGGAAATTGTTTCACCCCTTACTTTTCTGAGTTCTGCTACTCTAGAATGTGTTTTAAAGCATCATTTTTTTCTATTTTTTAATAATTATAACTTTTTTATTGACAGAACCCATGCCTTGGTAATTTTTTACATTATCCCTTGCACTCACTTCTGTTCTGATTTTCCCCCTCCCTCCCTCTACCTCCTCCCCCAGATGGCAAGCAATCCTATACATGTTAAATATGTCACAGTATATCCTAGATGCTATATATGTGTGCATAACCAAACAGTTCTCTTGTTGCATAGGAAGAATTGGATTCAGAAGGTAAAAATAACACAGGAAGAAAAACCAAAATACAAACAGTTTACATTCATTTCCCAGTGTTCTTTCTTTGGGTGTAGCTACTTCTGATCATCACTGATCAATTGACACTGAGTTAGATCGTCTCTTTGTCAAAGAAATCCACTTCCATCAGTATACATTCCCAAACAGTATTGTTGTTGACGTATATAATGATCTCCTGGTTCTGCTCATTTCACTTAGCATCAGTTCATGTAAGTCTCTCCAATCCTCTCTGTATTCATCCTGCTGGTCATTTCTAACAGAACAATAATATTCCATAACATTCATATGCCACAATTTACCCAACCATTCTCCAATTGATGGGCATCCAATTCATTTTCCAGTTTCTAGCCACTACAAACAGGGCTTCCACAAATATTTTGGCACATATAGGTTCCTTTCCCTTTAGTATCTCTTTGGGGTATAAGCCCAGTTGTAGCACTGCTGGATCAAAGGGTATGCACAGTTTGATAACTTTTGGGACATAATTACAGATTGCTCTCCAGAATGGTTAGATTCGTTCACAACTCCACCAACAATGCATCAGTGTCTCAGTTTTCCTGCATTCCCTCCAACATTGATCATTATTTTTTCCTGTCATCTTAGACAATGTGACAGGTGTATAGTGGTATCTCAGAGTTGTCTTAATTTGCATTTCTCTGATTAATAATGACTTGGAGCATCTTTTCATATGGCTAGAAATAGTTTCAATTTCTTTGTCTGAGAATTGTCTGGTCATATCCTCTGACCATTTATCAATTGGAGAATGGCTTGATTTCTTACAAATTTGATTCAATTCTCTATATATTTTGGAAATGAGACCTTTATCAGAACCTTTAACTGTGAAAATGTTTTCCCAGTTTACTGCTTCTCTTCTAATCTTGCTTGCATTAGTTTTGTTTGTACAAAAGCTTTAATTTGATGTAATCAAAATTTTCTATTTTGTGATCAATAATGAACTCTAGTTCATCTTTGGTCACAAATTTCTTCCTCCTCCACAAGTCTGAGAGATAAACTATCCTATGTTCCTCTAATTTATTTATAATCTCATTCTTTATGCCTAAATCATGGACCCATTTTGATCTTATCTTGATATACATGTTAAATGTGGGTCCATGCCTAATTTCTGCCATACTGATGTGGGAAAGATTCCAATCTTTGATTCCCAACCCCTGCTAGTTAATGCAAATTACCTTTTGACTCACAAATCCTGGTCCCTTTGAATTCCAATAGAAGATCTGGACCTGTCCCAGCCTCACCCGTATCTGAGCCAACTTTGGGGCTACACCCAAAAGCCCCTTAAGTTAAGTTTCCTTCTATAAAAGGGGCCACGCTGGGAACCCCTCTTTGCAGAGATTCCAAACATGCCAGCCATGTGAGGACCCTCTGTCCACTGGACCCTCTGTCCAGTGCCCTCCTTATCTCTACTTTCACCTATCTCCTACTTCTAAACTCAGTAATAAACCTCTTTTATCAGTCTAGCTCTTGGGCTAATAAATGCTTTTATTGGGGATTTGCGCCGCTACTACATTTACCACCGTATCCTTGCGCTAAATCCAAGGGGATTGCAGGGGAATTGTTTGACTCCCTGTACCCCAAACCTGCCACTAGACCTCAACTAAATCCTAATTTCATTTAGGTACCCTAAATCTAGACCTCAACAATACTAATTTCCAGTTATCCCAGCAGGTTTTGTCAAATAATGAATTCTTATCCCAAAAGTTAGGATCTTTGGTTTTGTCAAACACTAGATTATTATAGTTGACTATTTTGTCTTGTGAACCTAACTTATTCCAATGATCTACTAATCTATTTCTTAGCCAATATCAAATGGTTTTGATGACTGCTGCTTTATAATATAGTTTTAGATCAGATACAACTAGGCCACTTTCATTTGATTTTCTTTCATTAATTCCCTTGAGATACTCAACCTTTTGGTCTTCCAGATGAATTTTATTGTTATTTTTTCTGGATCATTAAAATATTTCCTTGGGAGTCTGATTGGTATAGCACTAAATAAATGATTAGTTTAGGGAGTATTGTCATCTTTATTATATTCGCTGGGCCTATCCAAGAGCACTTAATATTTTTCCAATTATTTAAATCTGACTTTATTTGTGTAGAAAGTTTTTTGTAATTTTGCTCATATAATTCCTGACTTTCCTTTGGTAGATAGATTCCCAAATATTTTATGTTACTGACCATTATTTTGAATGGAGTTTCTCTTTGTATATCTTGCTGTTGGATTTTGTTGGTGATATATAAAAATGCTGAGGATTTATGGGGATTTATTTTGTATCCTTTAAAGCATCATTTAAAGATGTCTGGAATGGTTTTGGGAAGAACTCAGATGCCACTGCCATTTCTCCACTACCATTTCTCCACTACCTTCTACCTATTTTCCAAAACTGAATTCATTAATCCATTGTCTTCTTCTTCCCCAATGTCTTCTCTTCCTTTCTTCCTTCTTTCTGTTGATGATACCACACAGAATCCTAATACCCTAGACGTAGTGTTTTTCTCATCTCTTCACTCTTTCTTACCTCCTATATCCAATCAATTGCCTAGGTTTTTATTGCTAAGAATATTACCTTCATACCATCTATCACATTAAAAAAACCATTCTCTCCTCTAACCCTCCCATTACCATGGCAAAAGATTTCATCATCTCATGCTTGAACAACTAGACTTGCCTGGCAGATAGTCTGCATGACACTCATTTCTCATCATTCCATAGCATTCCTCACTCAGATGTTAATATAATTTCCCCAAAGGCAATGTTTCATCATAGTTCCTTTTCCTCCTACTCAGTAAATTTCAGTGACTTCTGGTCACCCACATGATCATATGTAAAATCCTGTTAATCTGTCAAATCCCTTCATTTTTTTCTAGTCTCTTACATCCACATCCCAACATATACACTGATATGCAGTGTCATTGACCTATTTATATGCTTCTTAAAAATACCCTCACTTTATCTCTGTGCTCTTGGCCTTTGGCATTTTTACTCACTATCTGTTATTTACCCTCATCTGGGCTGCATATCTTCCCTGATATACTTTAAGCTGTGTTAAAATCCTACCTTCAACAAAAAGTCTTTATCTATTTCCTGATTTCCTTTAAGACTAGTGTTTTGTATTTTCCTTTTCCAAGGTAGTGCTGTTTAATAGATAACTGGGCCAATTTTCCTGAGTTCAAATCTGACCTTAGACATGTATTAGTTGTGTGACATGGGCAAGTAACTTAAAGCTGTTTAACCTCAATTTCCTCATCTGTAAAATTAACTAAAGAAGGTAATGGAAGCACTTTAGTATCTTTACCAAGAAAACCCCAGATGGCATTATAAAATGTTGGACATGGTTGAAAGACCTGAACAATAATGAAGGACAAAGTAGAGAACCAATAATTATATTCTACTTTTGCTGTTATTGCTGTGGCTACTACCACTTACTACTGCTACTGCATTACTTACTCCGCCTCCTAGATAACTATATATGTATATATACATATATATATATATATATATGTATATATACATATATATATATATATGTATTGGATATTATAATATGCCAGGAAAGATGCCTAGTCCTTTTAAAATAGTATCTCAAATCAAGTCATTCTCCCATTGATAAATGGTCAAATGATAATTCTCCATACAATTCTCAGACGAAGAAATTGAAACTATTTCTAGCCATATGAAAAGATGCTCCAAGTCATTATTAATCAGAGAAATGCAAATTAAGACAATGCTGAGATACCACTACATACCTGTCAGATTGGCTAGAATGACAGGGAAAGATAATGCAAAATCTTGGAGGGGATGTGGGAAAACTGGGACACTGATACATTGTTGGTGGAATTGTGAATACATCCAGCCATTCTGGAGAACAATTTGGAACTACGCTCAAAAAGTTATCAAATTGTGCATACCCTTTGGTCCAACAGTGTTACTATTGGGCTTATATCCCAAAGAGATTTTAAAGAAGGGAAAGGGGCCTGTACGTGCAAGAATGTTTACAGCAGCCCTTTTTGTAGTGGCCAGAAACTGGAAATTGAGTGGATACCCCTCAATTGGAGAATGGCTGAATAAATTGTGGTATATGAATATTATGGAATATTTTTATTTTGTAAGAAATGACCAGCAGGATGATTTCAGAAAGGCCTGGAGAGACTTACATGCACTGATGCTGAATGAAATGAGAAGGACCAGAAGATCATTATATACTTCAACACCAATACTATATGATGATTAATTCTTATGGATGTGGCCCTCTTCAATAATGAGATGAACCAAATCAGTTCCAATAGAGCACTTATGAATTGATCTAGCTACACCCAGTGAAAGAACTCTGGGAGATGACTATGAACCACTACACAGAATTCCCAATCCCTCTATTTTTGTCCATCTGCATTTTTTATATCATTCACAGGCTAATTGTACACTATTTCAAAGCCTGACTCTTTTTTTATAGCAAAATAACTGTTTGGACATGTATACATATATTGTATTTAACTCATACTTTAACGTATTTAACCTGTATTGGTCAAACTGCCATCTGGGGAAGGGGATGGGAGAAAAGAGGGGAAAAGTTGGAACAAAAGGTTTTGCAATTGTCAGTGCTGAAACATTACCCATGCATATATCTTATAAATGAAAAAGTTATAAAAAACAGTTTAGAGTCTTAATCTGCTGTTGGTTTGAGAGACAGTTAGAAGAGGTTACAAAGACTGTGCTCTCCACCATCTTGCCTCCTTATCTGTGTAAACTTCCATCAGAAAGGAGAGAAGGATTAATATTTGAGAAGGAGTAGTGTGAAGATAGTGTATTTTTAAATCAGCAGGAGTCAGGAATTCAGATTAGGGGAAAATCGTCAGTCTTTATTCTCAATGAAGAAGGATCGGAGGTGGAAGAGAATCGGCAATAGCAATGTGTGCGGCTGAGTCAAGAAACTAGCTTGACCAGCAGACACACAACCAGCAGCTCGGAGGCTCGAACCCAGGCCCAATCTCTCCCAGCTTCTCTTCCTGTCTCTCTCTCTGCCTCCACACACCAAAATCGTCATTTCCTATACAACACATCAGGACTTGCACGGAGAGTGGGCAGGGACCGTTCTTTATCCAATCATGTATATTAATAGAGTATAGCCCAATTACTATTTAGCCTCACCTACTTGGGACCTCAGTGCATCAACTCAAACCTCAGCCCATTACATCTCCTTTCTTTTATTTTAGAACACAGGTGGTCATGCCATCCCTGACTCCTCAGGGAGGTCAGAGCCCCAAGGGAGGTGATCACCCTCTGACTTCTCAGGAAAGGCTGTGAAAGCACTAAAAGGAGAAGATCACGCCCTACCTGACATCTCAGGAAGGGAGATGAAAAGCACCAAAGGGAAATGGGAGTTGCTAGCGGGTTTCTGGGCTGAAGGGTCTTATTATGCACAAACCCATCAGCATGGGAGGTATTACACAAGCACATAGCAATAAAGCAGAGGTATTAAAGGCTACCTCCCTTCAGTCAGTGCAGGCTCAATGTGGTGTAACAAACATGAATTGTACACCAAGAGGAATAGCAAACAATGTAAATCAACATGGTGTTGGAAAAGATCACCAGAAGTCCTAGAAGGAGGGTATGTAAACAACAGTCACACATACACCTTCTTTAGCAGCCAAGAGATAGTCCAAAACCAATCTATTGTCCATTGCTTCACATGTCAGGGAATTCAATGATCCCCCTGCATTTTTGAAGTCCTGCAAAAGTCTTTTTATGTATTAGGGAATCCAATGATTCCAGCAGATTTTGATGTTAAAGTCTTTATCATTTCTCAGAGAATCCAATGATTCCTGAGGTTTTCAATCTTGTCTCGAGAATCCAATGATTCCTGAGAGTTTTCAAGTCCTATGTCTCAGAGAATCCAATGATTCCTGAGGATTTTCAAGTCCTATGTCTCAGAGAATCCAATGATTCCTGAGGGTTTTGAAGTCCAACAATTTTTGATGCCTATGAGTCAAATGCCATAACTGCCACGCTCTTTCAATGGTGAGCACAATCAGCAACAGAACCACCCGATATTTCTTGGTTCTTCTCCTTTGTTTCAAGGGTCTGCTCCGTCTCTCTGCGATGGACAAGGCGAATATGGCTCGTTGGCAACCATCTGATCCCTTCTCCACCTGTAGAGATACAAGCAAACCCTCTCCCCAAAGCAGTTAGCCTATCTGTCCTTTCCATTCACCACTTTCTGGTCTCTCACATCACCTGGCGATTATCTAAAGATAGTAGAGCTGCTCGCACCGGACACTGACCTTCCGGTGGGTTATAAACCTATCTGCCGGACCAGTGCATCTTTGTCAAATCAGGAAGTTAATAGTATAAAGAGCTAGATTTAGAAGTTCTCTAGGGTTACCTGTAGCTCCCTTCTTTTGTTTGGAGGAGCGTCTTAATATCTCTGTTTCTCCTCTCCACTATTGCCTGTCCTTGAGGATTAAAAGGTATGCCTGGTGTGTAAAATTTATACTGTGCACAAAAGTGTCAAAATGTTTTTAAGATATAAGCAGGACCATTGTCTTTTTTACTGCTTGTGGCACCCATAATGGCAAATTGCTTGTATGAGAATTCAGTGACCACTGGGCTGTCTCTTTTGCTGCTGGCATTCAAAAGTGAATCCGAAAGGTATCTACCACAACATGGATGAAAGACAGACGACCAAAGATTTATAATGGGTCACATCCATTTGCCAGATTTCATTGGGTCTCAAACCACGAGGGTTCTTCCCTGGAGGCAGTGTAGGAGCGTGGAAAGGAAGGCCAATTACAGGCTTTTACTATGCTCCTACTTCCCTCTTGTTATTCCAAATTTTAAATGTAAAGCTCAAGCGCCTGATGATATTTAGAATGAGATCCTGAGCTTCTTGGAACAAAGGGGTATTGACCAACATAGTTAGAAGGCTATCTGCCTTTGAATTGCCATCAAATATGGGACCTGGAAGTCCACTATGAGAATGGACATGTAATATATAGATCTTACCTGGATTGTTTCTCACTTGCTCTTGAAGTTTCTTAAAAGAGCTGATATATATTAGAGGCTGCAAATTTTATTTGGCTGTGCAATTCTTTGTACCACACCTACTGAATAGGCGAATCAGATATTATATTTATGTCTCCTGGATAATAAGTAAGAGCTAGAATGATCCGTACAATTCATTCTGCTGGTGGACTGAAAAGGAGTTCTACCTACTCTCTTTATGTTAATCATGAGATACACAGCACAAATATTATGTTTGGATGCATCCGTGAAGATAGTTGGTCCTTAAGAGGAACTTAGAAACTTTCTTCAAGAATCCATCCATATGTAAAGTCTATTCTTTAATGGAGACCCATGTAAAATTTGGAGCCATGCTAATAAAATTTGCCACCTGGATGGTCTCAACACACATTAATTTGTGTATTGGTATAAAATTGTATATCTTTCAGGTCTTGTCCAGATGATTGTATGCTTGTTAGTGGCCTTTAATAAAATTCTAGCACAAGCACTGGGTAGGAAGTAAGGCTTTGTTCTTTGGCCGGAGGTTCACCCACTTATCACACTGTGTCCTTGATGAAAGGACTGCTGTGGTGCCTCTTGTGTGGCAAAAACATATCTCCAAAGGGTTTTGAGTGCTCTTTCACACATTGGATAAAGCCAGTTCAACTTCTCTCAAAGCCTCTTGAGCTTCTTTTTGTAAGCTGGCGTGGTGAATTTAAAAGCACTGTCTCCTTAAAATGTCAGATAACGGTTGCAACTGATAGGTAGTCAAACCCTAACACGGTCGCATCCATTGGATATCTCCTATCAATTTGAAAATCATTCAATGTTTTAGCTTTTCTGTTCTTAAGGAGAGTTTTTAAACTGTAAGCACCTTTAGGGTATACTTCTATCCTAAATATTGAAAAGGAGCATGTTTTTGAATTTTTTCTGGTGCATGTATAATTTGTAATTCCTTAGTGTTTCTACGGTCTTTTGTGAACATGCCTCTAACATTTGTTCCTCAGTGCACATCCCAAAATGTCATCCATGTAATGTAATAGCATAACTTTTGGGAATGCTTTTCTTACTGGACCAAGAGCAGCAGCAAATACATTTGACACATAGTAGGCTGTTTTTCATTCCCTGTGAAAACTGTCCATTCATATCTTTTATAAGGCTCAATAAGTTAACTGGGCAAGAAAAAAGGCAAATCTTTTCATATCCTTCTTATCCAGAGGGATAGAATAGAAACAATTTAATATCTATGACCAAGAGGCCATTGTTCAGGCAACTGAATAGGAGATGGAAGTACATGAAGAGTTCATAGTTTCCATCTGTTCATTCACTTTCTTAAATCCGTTAACATCCTCCATTTTCCAGATTTCTTTTCCAACAAACACTGGGAATTCCAAGGACTTAAGAAGGTTTTAAGTGTTCTTGGTCAAGCTGTCCTTGTACTATATCTAATAAGGCCTGAATTTTATCTTTTACTTAAGGGCCACTGCTCTATCCACCTGGTGTATCGTTTTCCATTGGATAGGAACAGGTGAAAGTGTTGGAGGCCTTCAACAGCACCCTGATTAAAAACCGAAGTACTCATTTTTAACCCTAATTGCTGTAAAGTCTCTTCCCCACAGATTGATGGGGATTTTTCAACTATAAAAAGGAGTAAAACTTTGTTTGGCCTTCAAAAGTCCATCTAAGGGCAGCACTAACTTCAGCTGCTATTGATCCTCCTACACCAGACATGTAGGTGTCTGCTTTAATCTTTGCAGTGATAGCTAGTTGGCACTCTAATGACCGTCCGATCTGCACCAGTGTTCACCAATCCTTCCAATGGAAGGCCATTATATAGATTGTGAGCATAGGTCGGTCAGTTGTTACAACTGCTGTCCAGTAAATTTGGATTTTGTGATCTGGAATCAGAATCTGGGTGACTATCACCAGGCTGCTTATTAGATTCTGTAGTAAACCTGATGCTACTATTTTCCTGGGTGATAAGTCACACACTCTGCCTGTATTGGTGATGGGATATTATCTAACATTCCTGGTTTCCACATCAGTATGGGATGGACACTGTTTTGTATGTACTCTAGGAGGTAAAATGGTCAAGCCTACTGTGCCTGGAGGCAAGGGATCCATAGGATGGAGAGGATCAGATTTCACCTCTCCAGGGGGTATCTCAGTTGTCTCAGCTGCATACAACTCTATTCTCCCTAATTGTAATCCCTTTCTCCCATCAGGTTGCTTCCTGGCTGATTGATTGTGTGATCCCTTTCTGCCATCATATGGCTTCCTGGCTGATTGGTCTTATTGGGTATTGGCGTCGAGGACTTCTCTGGGTGCACCATTGGCTGCCATCATGCCCAGTGTTTTTTGCCTGGGGCCCTGGGCTGGCCCCTCATCCCTTTTCCCTGGACCTGTCTACATTCTGAGGCCCAATGGAGCCTCTGTTGATTTTGGACATGGGGTGCTGGATCTTGTTCTCCACCCTGTCCTCTCACTCTGCCTATACCAACATTGAGCTTTCAGATGCCCTACTTTACCACATGAAAGCATTGACGTGTCTCTAGAAGTCCCTTGCCGGAAGGGACCCTGTCACCCATGTTGGGATCTTGGGAAGTCTGCATCATAGTCTGGCTATAAAAGGATTTGTACCCACTGGCACAGTGTCTTATGAACTCTCAAGGGAGCATCCTTGTGCAGTCCTAGTATAACCTTCTGCACCCATTAGCATTTTCCTTAGCAAGTTGCCTTATTAAAACATCTGTTGATGGATTTTCCCATTAGTTCTTGTGGTAAGGTCTGCAAACGTCCCACAAAAGTCAGAAAGGCTCATCTGGCCCTTGCATTATTTTGTGAAGGCCTCACCTTTGTCATTTTTATTGTGAATTGAAGCCCACGCTTTGATAGCATTAGCAGCAATTTGCTCATATGCTGCTACTGAATAATTAATCTGTGCTGTGATGTCTGCATATGGACTTATACCTTGTAGTAGGTCATAGGTGATCCGCAACATAACAATTTTGACTATTTTGTTGGGGCTTGTATCCTCCAGAACTCACTATATTCAGAAAGTCACATGTAATTTTGTCCAGGTTCTAGGCATACCCTTGCTTTGATTTCAGTCATCAGGAGTCAAGATTTCAAAAGCCAAATTTGTAATAGCATCTTAACATAGCTGATGTAGCCCCATAAAGAGTGCAAGCCTTTTAAGATCTTTAATGATTTCTACGTTAAAAGGGGCGTATCTTCGACTTTGTTGACCAGAGGCATTAAACTGGGAAATTACAGGAAACATAAGTGGCTGGAGCTCCGGGATGTCCACGCCCTTTTCTTTGGCCTTCATTAAGCCCTCTTGCAGTCTACTCAAAATTGGTGCTTCCTCCCCCCTGTTTCTCCTCCCTCCATTCCGGAGGGTGGAGTTGGTGGAGGAGAGGCAAAGGAGAGGCAATCACTTGCTCCTGAGGGTGAGCTGAAGCTGCCTCTTAGGTGGAAAGTCCACACCCCTTGCTCACTTAAGTCTCCATGCCCTGTGGGGAATGGTCATTAATCTCTTCATTGTCTTCCTCCTTAATATCATGGCTACTCTGAGGAGTAGAAGGAGCCACAGGTTTTTTTCTTTCTTCTAGGGATAGGGTTTCTTAGTGCTAACTGAATTATATTATATAAATAAAATGCCTCGATGGAAATTGAATACATGGACATCTCTTGTCCAACCAGGGACCAGTTATCTCGAGAGATCTGCTCCTGCTCTACAAACCAAGGGGAGATGCGGTTTAATGTACCCACAAGTCTAGCTATCTGTTCCCAAGTTATAAGTAGCCCTTGTCCTTCTATCAGCTTCAGCATGCTTTCTATAGCACCACTAGTGGGTGGAGTTGAAGGATTGAAGGGTTGGGGTGGGATGGAGAAGTCTTTACTAAATTTGTCCCATTTTAGCCAAAAAAAGATTACTGGTTTAGTTTTTAAGAAAATAAGTTCCTTATTTGTCTATTAACAATACTCACCCAAGTACCTGGTCACTGGAGACTTCTTCAGTCCTTGTTTCCCACCGTGGGCGCCAGATGTGAAGATCGTGTATTTTTAAATCGACAGGAGTCAGGAATTCAGGTTAGGGGAAAATCGTCAGTCTTTATTCTCAGTGAAGAAGGATCGGAGGTGGAAGAGAATTGGCGATAGCAATGTGTGCAGCTGAGTCAAGAAGCTAGCTCCAGCAGCCACACAACCCCAGCAACTTGGAGTCTCGAACCAGGCCCAATTCTCCTCCCAACTTTCCTTCCTGTCTCTCTCTCTGCCTCCACCCACCAAAATCGTCATTTCCTATACAACACATCAGGACTTGCACAGAGAGTGGGCAGGGACCATTCTTTATCCAATAATGTATATTAATAGAGTATAGCCCAATTACTATTTAGCCTCACGTACTTGGGACCTCAGTGCATCAACTCAAACCTCAGCCCATTACAGAGTAGAGGAAATTTGGATAAAAATATAGGCGACTTTTAAATAGCAACACATATGTGGAAATCTTTAATTATGAGAAAAGGGGGATAAAGGAATGGAAAAAAGTTTCTGAACTTGGGAAATGATGAAGTAACCAAGAAACATGTGTACTTTGTAAGCAGGAGTATAGATGTGGTGATAAATAGATGGAATAAACTTCATAAGAAAGATGGTGAATAGTTATGGCAGAGAGCAAATGTCTGGAAATAAAACAAGGAGAAAGTACTAAATTGACTCATCACTTGGATCTCAATGTGTTTGTGTGTGTGTGTGTGTGTGTGTGTGTGTGTGTGTCCACATTCAGACAGTCCTTGGAAGATTAGAAGAGCATGAGAGAAGGAAAAATTCTTATCAGAGAGAGTGGTATTAAGAATTGGGGATTTATTGAAAGAACTATGTTTTTATGAAAAATAGGTGTAGATTTCATGAGATGAAGAGGTCATGGATGAAAGGAATCTTATCAAAAGTAATTCTGGGATCATAGAAGGCATAATGAAGAAAGAAGTCTGTGGGCTTGCTTAAGGACATTATTAATCACAGTAGAAGAAACATTAGTAAGGGGATAGTATATTTTTCTATTTTCTTTTCCTAAATAATAGGAATAAATGGATGGAGGAAAGACAAATTAAATGGAGTCTCAGGCCTCCAAAGTCCTATAATGTCTGAATAGAGTATTGGTTCAGAGGTAGTATTGTGCATTTCAAAAACAAGGAATTTTACAGGATAAGTAGCATATAAAAATATAAGGGATTTCTGACAAAGCCCACCGATCATAATATGCCAAGTGAATTATACCAGCATCATATTCTTATTGCAAGATGACACTAGATGTTACCCATTATCTGATATACACTTAGTATTTGACACAGATTTGATGATTGATTGACTATACCATTTTTGGGGAAAGACTACCAACAGTAACTTGAAAAAATGTTGTGTTATGAAAATTTTTTATTTCTATAATACTTTCATTCCAGGCACTTCTGGATATATACCTAGAAATATAGATATACATGAATAATTTTAATGCGATTATAAATTGTTTTGTTTTTAAAAAATTAAAAACTCTAACAAGGTAATAAAAATGTTTTTTTTTTTTTACTTTTTTTGTACAACCCGTCTAATGCTAAATATTTAAAAATTATTTTACTGTATTTACAAATTTGATGAATGTTAGCCAACATCTTAGAATCAATTGACTTTCATAACATTTTAAGTAATTTTCATCATTTTTCTTATGGTTGTAGTTTAGATTTGTTTTTTATGAATCTATTTATTTAATATTTTATTTACTACATTTAAAATAATTTTTTACATTTGTTTTTAAAGCTTTTGACTTCCAGATTTTCTTGCATTTCCCCACTGCCAGCCATCATTAAGATACCACATGTAAAGTTATGCAAAACATTTCTATAAAAGACATGTGAAAGAAAACATTAATCTCCAACTCTAATAAAAAAGCACTCAAGAAAAATAAAGCTGAGAAAGAGAAAGACAGAGTGGGAGAGAGAGAGAGAAACAGAGAGAGACAGAGAGGCAGAGACAGAGAGACAGAGAGGATACAAAGAGAGAGAACTACAAAAAGAGACAGAGACAGAGATCCAAAGAAACACAGACAGATATGCATGAATTTAAAGGTACTTTAGGCATAGATCATTTTTTTTTTTATCATTTATCAATTGAGACATAACTCATTTTTTTAATAAATTTGACTCAGTTCCCTATATTTTAGAGAAATGAGACCTTCATGAGAGGAACTTGCTTCAAAATGCTTTTTGCAATTAAATTGTTAACTATATTTCCTCTCATTTATTCTATTGTCTCTCTCCCTTCACCCTGTCTGTCCTCAAAAGTGTTTTACTACTGACCCATATCCCATTCATCTTTTATTTTCCTTTAAGGTAAGATAGATTTCTGTAGTCATATTAAGTGTTTATGTTATTTCCTCTTTGAGCCAATTTTGATGAGAGTAAATTTCACTCATTTACTCTTTCCTGTTTTCCCCCCTCCACTGTAAAAGCTTTTGCTTGCCTCTCTTTTTTTATGGCAGATAATTATCACCATTCCACTTCTCCCTTTCCCTCTTTCCCTGTATATTCCCCTTTCACCTTTTAATCTCATCATTTAAAAAAGATATTATTTTTTTATATTCAACTCATACCTGTGTCCTCTGTATATATACTCTTTTAAACTGCCATAATAATGAGAAAGTTCTAATAAATTGCAAGTATCATCTTTCCATGTAGACATGTAAATAGATAAACCTTATTAAGTCTCTTAAGAAATTACTTTCCTTATTTCCAGAGAACTGTAAAATCAGTTTGATTTGAAAATCAGATTTCCCATTTAGCTCTGGTCTTTCCATCACAAAACTTGAAAATCCTCTATTTCATTGAATATGTCATTTCTCTTGAAGGATTATATTCACTTTTTGCTTGGTACGTGATTCTTGGTTGGAATCCTAGCTTCATTGCTCTCTGGAATATCATATTCCAAGAATTCTGGTTCCTTAATGTAGAAGTTGCTAAATTTTGTGTTATCCTTACTGTGGCTCAACTATATTTATTTTTTTTCCTTTCTGCATATGAAACTTAGATTTAGTTTTTTGGAAAAATATTTATATTCATGGATACTTTTTAATTGAGATATCATTCTTAGTTATATTATTTTTAATATCAAAATTTTATTAAAGACCTTTGACACAAAGATTTTTCTCATTCCATAACTTCTTTCCTTTAATTTTGTTCATGCAAAATCTATTTAATTTTATATAATCAAATGTTCTTTTATGTTCTTTTAAATTTTTATCTGACTGGTTAAGAATTCTTGATCATAGTTGATTTCTCAATTTTCAGAAATATAATATTTTTCAAATGCTATTGTCTTTTGATTTTGTTTTGCCAATCTTTCTTATACTTCTATATTTTGAAGTGCCAAAACAGTTATTTTTCAGAAAATCTACTCTTTAGGGAGAATTTTTGACATTTTTAATAAAACTTATATTTTCTGAATTGTTTTTCTTATATTAACTTTGAATTTTGGTACATGTTTCACTTTGATTTTCATCCATATTTTCCTTCATATTTCTTCTTTTAATTTTCTTTTACTTTGCTTAAACCTCTTCTTAATAATTCTAGAGGTTCTTGTAATTTTCCAGTTATTATTTCTGAAAGCAAAATAGAAATCATTACAATACTGTTTCTTCCATTAGAGAATTTAAACTATTTCTTTCACTTCATAATATTATGTCCTTTCCTCATTTTTTTTTTGCTTACTGTTACTTCATTATCAAATTCTCATTCTTTCTCCTGTCCCTTTCTCTTATTATGATTTCTTAATTGTATCTGCATCATTACCCACTCTAAAATGATGGAAGAGCTAAACTGTATCATTCTTTATCACTCATTAATGTTGTCAGAAATTTTCCTTTAATTCCATTCTTTGTATGTTTGTTGAGCTTTCCCCACCCCTGCCTCATTTATGATGCTTTTCTATTTGAGGTTTAGTTCAAATACAAAAACTTTGCTCAACTTATTGTCAATATTTTCTTTTATTTAATTACAGAAAAATTTGAAGAAGGCCTAGAACTGCTGAAATCTCTTGCTGTCTAGTTTCTGAAATCACCAGTTTTTGATAACTTCAAAAGACTACACTAATCACTGCTGAAGATAGGCTCTGAGAGGCAGTATCAATGTACAAACAATCTACAAACAACAAACTACAGCTGCAGATTCAAGAATGGACTTCAGTAAATAAAAGTTATCACATGGCTTACAATCTAGAATCAATGAACCATAAAAACAGTATTTTGCTTTATTGTTGTTAATATAGACATTACCTAGCAGGGAATAATTTTCAATTTACCTCTTTTTTCAAATTGATTATGATCTCATTGGATTAGAGGCCCAGTAAAGACACTGCAGGATCAAAAAACAGGCCATTAAAAAAAAAAAAGATAAAATAATTTAAATACACGATTTTTTGTTACAAATACTTGACATCTTTAGATTTGATTTAAAATTTATGCCCAATTCTTCACTCTAACACATTCCAAATATAAATTGTCATGCCTATTTATTTTCTGCCTTTGCCAAATCCCATCCTTACTTTGTTGGTGGTTAAATCTGAGCCTAGATCTAAAGATAATAAGAAGGCCAAAGGAAGCTTTCTTATATACTCTTATCCAATTAGCATATGTACACATTTGTTAATAAAACAAAATCCTTTTTCTGGTTTTAACAAGAGACTACTTTTGCAAGTTAACTTAATGCAATTCAATTTGACAAACATTTATTAGACATTTTACCAGAAGTATTAAAATTGAGGCTTCAGGCAAAATTAGAATGGGTAAACAACAACCCAGAATAATATTAAAACGTCATTTGAAATTATTTTTTAAAATAAGTTAAAAAATAAGATGATGTGTAAATGCAGGGGCTCTCTGAGATCTCACAAACATCCCTCTAAACATCATTACAATTGTCTCAAAATAAAATCAAAATAAAGTCCTCCGCCTAGTTTATTGGGTATTGAGCAAAGGATGGCATATGCAAATAGTAAGTATCACTCTGGTTTGAGGTGGGGAGGGGTGTTTAGGGGGTTAGCTGGTGAGAATTTGTCTGGATCTCTCAGCAAATCTGGTGAGAATAGGGCTAGAGCCCTAGATTGTCCTTGATGGTGTAGTATGGGTGGAATGGGATTTTGTCTGAGTCGGGGTTGATGCCTGAAGGGTTGCTGGAGCCTGTTTCACAGAGAAAAAGGAGATGGTGGTGGAATCAACATAGATGGGTGAAATATATTTCTTGTCTTAGACAACTTAGAAAGTCAGTAAGAAAAGTATGTCTCACTGAGGTGAAATTAAAGCACAGTGTGGCTCATGCTGCCCTTAGAAAGCCAACATGCCCTTTGAAGCTTGTGTAAAAATGAGCATGCACCTATGGAACTTTAAGGACACAGACTGTAATACATCAGAAAACTGATCCAAAAATATCCTTTTCTGGTACAGTGATGAGAACAAGTGGACATTTCTCATACAGAGTTTTAGTTGTGGTCCTGGGGTTGCAAAAATACTTTTGTTTGCTTAGAAGCTTGATCACAAGATAGGAAAACAGTGTCCATATCTCTCTTTAGATACTATAATGTTGGGAGTAGGAGGACTGAGCCAAGATGGAGGAGAATAGACAGGTCTTGTTTGAGCTTTTCCTGGCCTCCCTCAGATCAACACCAGATCAAGCCTCTGAATGAGTTTTGGAGTCACAGAACCCACAACTATTAGAAGTGCAAGAAATTTCCACCAGAAGATATTTTGAAAGAACTTCAGGAAACTTCCATCTCAATCTGGCAGATGGAAAGGAGTTTTGCAGCCCTGTGCAGGTGTAGTACAGTGCAGTGCAGGGAGATCCAAGGTGAAGAGACTTCCAGACACTGGAGAAATCTAGTGGGAGGCTCTTAGCCAAAATACAGCAACGTTTGTTTGTTACTCTTTCCTGAATCAGAAGCCAGGGGATCAGCAGACTAGCTGTGAGACATTCAACACAACTACAGAATGCAAATAGAGAGCCCCTGAATCCTAACATACCAAGCAGGACTTTGACCCAACCACCAACAGGAGAAGAAAGCCAGCATCACTATTCCCAGAACAGCATGAAATTACTCTCACATGTAGAAGAAGGTTGGGATAATCTTCCCTTTGACCTAAGAGCAGACCTCAACCTTTAAAAATGAGCAAAAAAGCGAAATGAACTCTAACCATGGATAACTTTTATGGAGACAAGGAAGAACAGACCTCAAACCCTAAGGATAGTAAAGACAATACATCTCAAGATGAAACCTCAAAGGGTGATATAAGTTGGTCTCCATTTTACAATGTTCTCTTGGAAGAATTCAAAAAGGATCTTAAAAGAGAATTAGAAGAAAAATGGGGAAAGGAAATGAAAGCTCTGGAAAACAAAATACAGAAATTGTCTGAAGGTCTGGAAAACAAAATACAGAAATTGAAGAAAATCACTCCTTGAAAAACTGAATTGGTGAAATGGGAAAAAAAGTTCAAATTAATAGTTCAATTGACCAAATGCAAAAGGAAAAAAAAAAGCTAATTGAAGGAAATAATTCACTAAAAATTAGAATTGAACAAATGGAAGTGAAAGATTCAATATCTCATCATGAATCAGTAAAAAAAATAAAAAAAAATAGAAGAAAATGTAAAATATCTCACTAGAAAAACAATTGTTCTGGAAAATAGATTGAGGAGAGACAACTAAGAATCCCTGAAAATCATGACCAAAAAACATTTAAAGAAATTAATTATCAAGGAAAACTGTATTGATGTCCTAGAACCAGAGGGTAAAATAGTTATTGAAAGAATTCAAGGATCATCTCATGAAAGAGACTCCTAAGTGAAAACTCCAATGTTGTATAATGTTGAAAAGAGCCAAATCCATCACTATTGATCGTCACATAATTTTGTTGTTGTAGTGTAGAACCTCTTTTGGTTCTACTCACTTCACTTAGCATTAATTCATGTCAGTCTCTCCAGGTCTTTTTTAAATCATCCTACTAATCATCTCTTATATCACAATAATATTCTATGACATTCAAATATCATAACTCCAACTCATGGGCATCCACTCAGTTTCCAGTTCCTTGCCACTACAAAAAGGGCTGCTACAACATTTTTTGCATGTGGTTACATTTTCTTTTTTGATATCTTTCATATCCAGGCCCAGTAAAAACAATATTGGATCAAGAGGTATGCTCAGTTAAATAAACCTTTGTGCATAATTCCATATCGCTCTCCAGAATGTTTGAATCATTTCACAACTCTATCAACAATGTATTAGTATCCCAATTTTCTCATATCCCTTCCAACATTTATCATTATCTTTTTCTGTCATCTTAGTCAGTTGGTGAGATATGGTGAGACCTCTGATCAATAGGAATTTAGAGCATTTTTTTTCATATGACTAGAAATGATTTTAGTTCCTTCAGCTGACATCATTCATATCCTTTGACCATTTATCAGTTGGAGAATGGCTTCTATTCTTATAAATTCTTAGTCAATTCTCTCTATATTTTAGAAATGAGGACTCAAATAATTCAATATATGTTAAACATGATAGAGAGATATATGCTAAATCCCATATATGCATACATATTAGTACAATTAACTTGCTGCACAAGAAAAATCAAATCAAACAGGAAAAATGAGAAAGAAAATAAAATGCAAGCAAACAACATCAAAAAGAGTTAGAATGCTATGTTGTGAACCACACTCAGTTTCTATGTGTAATGTTTTTCTCTAAAATATAATGTCTCTGGGAGCAGGATTCTTGGGAGGCTTCTGGAGGCAGGCTTCATTTTTGTTTAGTGTAATAATCATCTCAAATGCAGCCAGGAATTATAGTCCAAATCCTTTATTTTCTCTTTCAAGTATTGTCTCCTTCCTTGGGCCGGGTTAGCTTTCTTAGAGGCCTATCACTCTCCTAGGTTCCTGCCGCTAGTCCTTTGCCTCTGCCAGCTTCAGCATGTAGCTCCCTCCGAGTCTCCAGCCAGCACAAAGGTGGAATATGGAATGAATCTGAATCTGAATTTGACTCCGCCTCCAAGAGAGGGCTTGTCTCTTACACTTGTATTTCTCCTGGGCTCAATCCTGGTTGAGGCTCCTATTTTATATATGCTCTCTTAAAGGTGTGAAAGGTGTGCACTCTAATAAGTACTAAGTTCAAGAACTAGAAAATTATTAAGTACCATGCTAAATTAGATAATTATTGTCTCATCAATTCCAGTGACTTAGCACCTTATAAGAATTCTAACACTATGCTCCTCTCTTCATCACAGGATCATTGGAACTGGTTCATTGTTGAAGACAGTCACATACATCAGAATCGATCATGGTATAATCTTGTTGTTGCTATGTACAATGATCTCCTGAAGCTCATTTCACTTAGAATCAGTTCATGTAAGTCTCTCCAGGTCTCTCTAAAATCATCCTGCTGGTTGTTTTTCACAGAACAATAATACTCCATAACATTTATATATCATAATTGGTTCAGCAATTCTCCAATTGATGGGCATACATTCAGTTTCCTGGTACTTACCACTACAAAAAGAGCTGCCACAAACATTTTTGTACATGTGCGTCCTTTTCCCTACTTTAAGATCTCTTTGGATATAAGCTGGGTCAAAGGGTATGCACAGTTTGATAACTCTTTGGGCATAGATCCAAATTGCTCTCCAGAATTGTTGAATCCATTCATAATTCCTCCAACAATGTATTAGCATCCCAATGGTATTAGCGTCCCAATTCTCCCCCCCCCAATATTTGTCATTATCTTTTTCTGTCATCTTAGTCAGAGAGATCTCAGAGTTGTTTTAATTTGCATTTTTCTGATCAATAGTGATTTAGAACACCTTTCATTTTCTTCATTTGAAAATTATCTGTTCATATCCTTTGACCATTTGTCAATTGGAGAATGATTTGAATTTTTATAAATTTGAGTCAATTATATATATATATATATATATATATATATATATATATATATGTATGTATGTATTTTAGTAAGGAGGCCTTTATCAGACCCCTTAAATGTAAAAATGTTTTCCTTATTGCTTCCCTTCTAATCTTGTTTGCATTAATTTTGTTTATACAATGATTTTTAAACCTAATATAATCAAAATTATCTATTTGGTGTTCAATAATGACTTCTAGTTCTTTGGTCACAAATTCCTTCCTTCTCCACAGATCTGAGAGGTTAACAACTTTCCTTTGGTCTTCTAACTTGTTTATAATATCATTCTTTATGTCTAACTTATGAACCCATTTCAAACTTACCTTGGTATAACAATGTTAGGTGTGGGTCAATGCCTAGTTTCTGCCATAGTAGTTTCCAATTTTCCCAGCAGTTTTTATCATATGGTAAGTTCTTATCCCAAAAGCTGGGATCTTTGTTTTTTCAAACACTAGATTGTTATAGTTATTGATTATTTTCTCCTATGTTGCTAACTTATTCCACTGATCTGACTTGTGTGGAAAGTGTTTTGTAGTTGTGTTCATATAGTTCCTGATTTTCCCTTAGCAGATAGATTCCCAAATATTTTATACTATCAACAGTTATTTTAAATGAAATTTCTCTTTGTATTTCTTGCAGCTGGCCTTTGTTGGTAATATATAAAAATGCTGATGATTTATGTGTATTTATTTTATAGCTTGCAATTTTGTGAAAGTTGTGAATTGTTTCTAGTAGTTTTTTAAGTTAATTCTCTATGATTATCTAAGCATGCCATCATATCATTGGCAAAGAGCGATAATTTGCTTTCCTCATTAGGTACTCTAATTCCTTTAATTTTTTTGTCTTCTCATTGTCAAAGCCAACATTTCTAACACAATACTGAATAGTAATGGTGATAGTGGGCAACCTTGTTTCACCCCTAATTTTATTGGGAATAGTTCTAGTTTGTCCTTTTTACATATAATGCTTACTGATAGTTTTAAATAGATGCTACCGATCATTTTAAGGAAACGTTCATTTATTCCTATTCTCTCTAGTGTTTTTAATAGGAATTGGTGTTGGATTTTGTCAAATGCTTTTTCTGTATTTATTGAGATAACCATATGATTTTTGTAAGCTTGATTGTTGATATATAATCAATTATGCTAATAGTTTTCTAAATATTGAACCAGCCCTGCATCCCTGGTATAAATCTTACTTGGTCATAGTGAATTATCCTGGGGATGTCTTTCTGTAATCTCTTTGCTAATATTTTATTTAAGATTTTTTCATCAATACTCATTAGGGAATATTAATTAATAATTAATAATAATTAAATAATTAATTATTAATATTAATTTAATATTCAATATTAATAATATTAATTAATTATTAATATTAATTAATAATTAATAATTAATTAAATAATTAATAATAATTAATAATTAAATAATTAATAATATAATAATAATAATTAAAATAATAATTGATAATTAATAATTTTCGTTCTCTGTTTTTGCCCTACCTGGTTTGGGTATGAGCATGTTATCTGTGTCATAAAAAGAATCTGGTAGGAGTCCTTCTGTCCCTAATTTTTCAAAAAGTTTATATACTATTAGAATTCATTGTTTTTAAATGTTTGGTAGAATTCACATGTAAATCCATCTAGCCCTGGAGATTTTTTTCTTAGGGAATTGATTAATAGCTTATCCTGTTTCTTTTTCTAAAATGGAACTATTTAGATAATTTATTTTCTCTTCTATTAACCTTGGAAATATATAATTTTGTAGCTATTCCTCAATTTCAATTAGGTTATCAAATTTATTGACATATAGTTGGGCAATAACTCCTAAGCATTGCTCTAATTTCCTCTTCTTTGGTGGAAAGTTCTCCCTTTTCATTTTAACATTAGCATTTTCATTTTTTTCTTTTCTTTTTCTAATCAAATTAACTAATGCTTTATCTATTTTGTTGGTTTTTTTTCATAAGATCAACTCTTAGTTTTATTTTTAATTCAATCATTTTCTTACTTTCCATTTTATCAATCTTCCCTTTCATTTTCAGAATTTCAAATTTGTTATTTCATTGAGGATTCTTTTTCCAATTTCTTCTGTTTTTTTTAATTTATTCTTTTTCTACCTCTTTTAGTTGTAAACCCAATTCATTGATTTACTCTTTCTCTATTTTCTGTAGGTAAGTATCTAGAGATATAAAATTTCTCCTAATACCCATTTTGGCTGCATCCCACAAATTTTGGTATATAGTCTCATTATTGTCATTCTCTTGGATGAAGTCATTGATTGTATCTATGGTTTGTTATTTCACCCATTCATCCTTTAGGATTATATTATCTAGTTTCCTATTAATTTTTGGTCTATTTTTACCTACCCTTTTATTGCATGTGATTTTTATTGTATCATGATTTGAAAAAAATTGTATTTGCTATTTCTGACTTTCTGTATTTGATTTTGAGGTTTTTATGACCGAGTACATGGTCAATTTTTGCATAGGTTCCATGAATTGCCAAGAAAAGTGTAGTAACTTCCTTTCTGTCTCCATGAATGGAGTTTTTTCCAAAGATCTATCATATCTAACTTTTCTAAAATTCTATTTGCCTCCTTAACTTCTTTCTTATTTATTTTGTGGTTTGATTTATCTAGTTCCGAAAGAGCAAGGTTGAGATCCCCCACTAGTACAGTGGGAGATTGCTGTCTATTTCTTCTTGCATCTCTCTTAACTTCTCTTCTAGGAATTTAGATGCTTCATGCATATATGTTTAATATCAATATTGCTTCCTTATCTATTATAATGGTAAAAAGTCTGCTTTGTCTCTCTTGCCAAAGAAGAAATTGAACTCATAATTTAACACCAAAGAGATAATTTTTGATTATATTAAGTTAAAAAGTTTTTGTATAAACAAAACTAATGCAGACAAGATTAGAAGGAAAGCAATAAATTGAGAAAACCTTTTTACATTTAAGGGTTCTAAGAAAAGCCTCATTTCTAAAATATATAGAGAATTGACTCAAATATGTAATTATTTAAGCCATTTTCCAACTGACAAATGGTGAAAGGATATGAACAGACAATTTTCAGATGAAGAAATTAAAACCATTTCTAGTCATATGAAAAGGCTCTAAATCACTATTGATTAGAGAAATGAAAATTAGGACAACTCTGAGATACCATTATACTCCTCTCAGACTGGCTAAGATGATAGGAATAGATAATGGCAAATGTTGTAGGGAATGTGGGAAAACTGGGACACATTCATTTTTGGTGGAATTGTGAATGGATACAGCCATCCTGGAGAGCAATTTGGAACTATGCTCAAAAAGTTATCAAATTGTGAATATCCTTTGATTCTATAATGTTTTTGTTGAATCTATATCCTAAAGAGATCTTAAAAGATCAAAAGGGACCCACATGTATGAAAATGTTTGTGGCAGCCCTTTTGGTAGTGTCAAGAAACTAGAAATTGACTGGATGCTCAGCAGTTGGAGAATGGCGAATAAGTTATGGTTATATGAATGTTATGGAATATTATTTTTCTATTAGGAACTATCAGCAGAATATGTTTAGTGAGGCCTACATGAACTGATGTTAAGTGAAATGAGCAGAACCAAGAGATCTTTGTGCATCACAACAGCAATATTATACAATAATCCATTCTGATGGAAATGACTCTTTCCAGCAATGAGATGATTGAGGCCAGTTTCAATGGGAACTAAGCGTAGATCACAATATAACATTCTCATTCTTTTTGATGTTGTTCACTTGCATGTTGTTTTCTTCTTCATTGTCTTTCCTTTTTGATCTGATTTTTCTTAAGCAGCAAAATAATTGTATAAATATGTTTGCATATATTGAATTTAACATATATTTTAACATGTATAGCATATATTACATTGCTCACCATCTAGTGGAAGGAGTGAGGGGATAGAGGGAAAAATTTGGAACACAAGACTATGCAAGGATCAATGTTGAAAAATTATTCATCCATATGTTTTGGAAATAAAAAAGCTTTAATTAAAAAAAAGAAATATGAACAAACAGAAAAAATTCCTTAAAAATTAGAACTGAATAAATGGAAGCTAAGGATTTTATGAAAAATCAAGAAGCAATAAGACAATCTAACACACACACAAAAACAAACAAACAAACAAACCCTATTTTCACCTTTTTTTCCCTTTATTCTGTTTTATTTTTCTTGTGGTTTTCCCTTTTTGTTTTGATCTTTTACTCCCAGCATGACTCATATGGAAATATGTAAAAAATGAATGTGCATTATAAATAACTTTAAAAATTAAATAACATAAAATAAAAAGCTTGATGTGATAATACTATTCTGACCTGTGAGATCTAGTTTCCCAAAGTTTCTCATTTATCTTTGATGTCTTAGTCTCCCAACTGTATGACCTCTAAATCAACTATACCAATTCCTTCTACCTGAGTCTATTTGCTTGTCATCATTCTATCTATGACTGGCAGTTGAGAACTTCATTTTTCTCTTGCCTCATACATCATAATATATTTGCCCATTGTGGTCAATTGAACCTTATAGTATAGCTACTTCTTCAACTCCAATTTGTCAGCTCCCAATTCTTGGACTTAAACTTATCCACATAGTGGTATAATAAAAGAATTTTCCATCTAGTAGAGCCCATAAAGATCATATGATTCATCCCTTTACTAAAGCTAAGATATGCAGGAGTAAAGTGAAGGCACTTTTTGAGAGCCAGTTGATAAAAATTCACTGTGAGCATTTATACTTTGGAAATTTAAAAAAAAATCTATTTATGAAAACCTGATTATACTTGTCTAACCTTAAGAAATTGATATTAACATATTAATAAAAATTAAATTTGAAAGGGTAATGTACATACTCCCCCCTGTTTTGGAAAGCTAACTATAAACTAATTTTTCATCACAGCTTTTTAAATGCCAAACTTTGGTAGATGAATGGAGGATGGATTGAATGGGGAAGAGCCTTGAGGGCAAAAGACCAGAAATTTCTTTTAATAATCCAAACAAGAGATAATAATGGATTGAACCACAATTGTGGCCGTATGAATGAAGAAAAGGGGATGGTTGCAAAAGTTGTTATGATGGTAGAATTATGAGTTGTAGTTTTTTTTTAATAGATTGAAAATCTGTTTAAATAACATTTGGGATAAATAACAGGGAGGAATCAAGAATTACACTAAGATCACAAACCTGAGTGATTGGGAGGATGGTGGTTTTTGGAGAATTGTTTCAATGTCCCAGTGCCTCTGCTCAAATACAAGTTGAAATCCCTGAAATCTACATTTGTCTTTGATTATATTACTGTGTTCTTTCTATGCTTCCTTTGTAGGACAAATTTTCTAGTTATATCCCTGCTTTTCCTACTTTTATATCCTGAATTCCATCCTAGAATCATTTCTCCTGGTTTATACCCAGAATTAGAACCTTTTTTTTTTTTTCACTTTGCAAGAGACATCAAACCATTAGGATTCCCTGTCCATTCTTAACTTACCCAATCTTGTGTCAGCCTACTTTCATGTTAACTTGAATTTCAAAAGGTCTGACAAAATTTTGTAGTTAAAATAACTGGTTTCATTGAATGTTTAATTATTGGATGTATGGGTAAAATCAGGTATTCTTCCAAAAGAAGATAGGAGGTTACATTGTATACACCCTATAGTAAGAGAAGTGATAAGAAACTGACTTGTGAAAAAGCTTATTGCTAAAGATATTTTCAAAGATTAGGGTTTTGAGCTTATTAAAATTAATATTCTTTGTAACAGATGAATTATGCCATATCTGAAAAAATCGTTTCTCTAATCAGAATTAGCCATAATGGTATGTTTTCATTTGGCAAGTGCTTATTAGTAATAGTGATAGATCCATGCAAACTGTAGGCTGTAAAATGAGTAAAAAACATATGCTTTAATGATGGGAAAGCCAATATTCATTGGTTTAACAAGAAAAACACAAGAGCAATAGCTCCAAACATGGATTCATTATCCTTTCAATCTGTAACTAATTTGGGCTGCACAAAATCATTTAGGTTAAATATGAGCCTTGATGATGCTCATAGTTGTAGGGTGTGAGATGCATTCAAATTTTTTTTTTAGTGCTTGATTTTAATAAACTGAATATATATATATATATATATATATATATATATATATATATATATATGTGTGTGTGTGTGTGTGTGTGTGTGTGTGTGTGCGCGCCAGTGAACTGTGCAAAATATCATAGTTTAAGAATCTTGGAGATTCTTTGCATTTAGTAGATCATCCGAATCTGGTTTATATGGAGTTTTATTTTTCTCTTTATTCTGTCTATATTACATGCAAAAGAATGTTAACTCTTTGAGTCCAAGAATTGGTTGTATCTTCTTTGTATCCTTATCCCTTAAAACAATGCCTTCCACATAGTTAGAACTTATTAAATGTTGCCGACTGATTGATCCACTCATTCATTATTTCAGTAATCATTTATGAGTGTATTCTATGTACAAAAAATCATTTTAGAAATCATGTATATTGTTTAAGATAATGAAAGAAGATAAGTATACATAATTCCTGTCCATAAAAACATTTTTCACATGAATAGATAGGCTAAGAACATAAATAATTATGACACAAAGTAGATTATGATAGTTACCACCAAGTGTTTTGAAGATTCATAGAATAAATCATGCTTTATTAAAAGATTAGGGGAAAGAAAAGAGGAACAATAGTTAAACCATGAAAGATGAGTAAAATGCAATTTTTATCAAACTTTTACAAATAAATATTTAATCAATAGTTCAACATGTACTAATCACTTGCCCTGTACCAGGCAATGTGCTAAACATCATGAGTACAAAAACAGACAAAATCAATCAGGATAAATGGGAAATAATGAAGAGAAAGAAAGCTCTAGAATTAAGCAAAATTAGGGAAGGCTTCCTACCAAAATTCCACTTTTGGTAGGGACTTTTTTTTTTAATTAAATAACTTTTATTAAGAACCATCCAGGGTAATTTTACAACATTATCCTGCACTCACTTCTGTTCCGATTTTCCCCTCCCTCCCTCCACTCTCTCCCCAAAGATGGCCAGCAGTCCTATACATGTTAAATAGATTACAGTAGATCTTGGATACAATATATGTGTGCAGAACCGAACAGTTTTCTTATTGCTCAGGGAGAATTGGATTTAGAAGGTATAAATAACCTGGGAAGAAGAACAAAAATGCAAGCAGTTTACATTCATTTCCTAGTGTTCTTTCTTTGGGTGTAGCTGCTTCTGTCCATTGTTAAGATCGTGTATTTTAAGATCAGCACGAGACAGGAATTCAGGTTAAGGGAAAATCGTCAGTCTTTATTCTCAGTGAAGAAGGATCGGAGGTGGAAGAGAATCGGCGATAGCAATGTGTGCAGCTGAGTCAAGAAGCTAGCTCGACCAGCAGCCACCAACCAGCAACTCGAGTCTCGAACCCAAGCCCAATCTCTCCCCTTTCTTCCTCGCTCTCTCTCTGCCTCCACCCACCAAAATTGTCATTTCCTATACAACACATCAGGACTTGCACAGAGAGTGGGCAGGGACCATTCTTTATCCAATCATGTATATTAATAGAGTATAGCCCAATTACTATCTAGCCTCATGTACTTGGGACCTCAGTGCATCAGCTCAAACCTCAGCCCATTACATTTCCCGCTTTCTTTTATTTTAGAACACCGGTGGTCATGCCATCCCTGACTCCTCAGGGAGGTCAGAGCCCCCAAGGGGAGGTGATCACAGCCTCCCTAACTTCTCAGGGAAGGAGGTGAAAGCACCGAAAAGGAGGTGATCACGCCCTACCTGACATCTCAGGAAGGGAGATGAAAAGCACCAAAGGGAAATGGGGGTTGCTAGCGGGTTTCTGGGCTGAAGGGTCTTATTATGCACAAACCCATCAGCATGGGAGGTATTACACAAGCACATAGCAATAACGCAGAGGCTATTAGGGATGACCTCCCCTCAGTCAGTGCAGGCTCGATGTGGTGTAACAAACATGATTGTACCACAAGTAGCGGAATAGCAAACAATATAAATCAACATGATGTTGGAAAAGATCACCAAGTCCTAGAAGGTGGGTATGTAAACAACAGTCACACATACACCTTCTTCAGCAGCCAAGAGATAGTCCAAAACCAATCTATTGTCCATTGTTTCACATGTCAGGAATCCAATGATCCCCTGAGTTTTTGAAGTCCTGAAAAGTCTTTTTATGTGTTAGGGAATCCAATATTCCAGCAGATTTTGAAGTGTTGTAACAGTCTTATCATTTCTCAGAGAATCAATGATTCCTGAGGTTTTCAAATCCTATGTCTCAGAGAATCCAATGATTCCTGAGAGTTTTCAATCCATGTCTCAGAGAATCCAAGTTCCTGAGGGTTTCAAGTCCTATGTCTCAGAGAATCAATGATTCTGAGGTTTTCAAATCCTATGGCTCAGAGAGTCCAATGATTCCTGAGGGTTTTCAATCCTATGTCAGAGAATCAATGATTCCTGAGGGTTTTGAAGTCGAAAATCTTTGATGTCCATGGTCAAACGCCATAACTGCCAGCTCTTTCAATGGTAAGCACAATCAGCAACAGCACCACCCGATATTTCTTGGTCTTCTCCTTTGTTTCAAAGGTCTGCTCCGTTCTCTGCGATGGACAAGGTGAATATGGCTCGTTGGCACCCATCTGATTCCTTCTCCACCTGTAGAGATACAAGCAAACCCTCTCCCCAAAGCAGTTAGCCTATCTGTCCTTTCCATTCCACCACTTTCTGGGTCTCTCACATCACCTGGCGATTATCTAAAGATAGTGGAGCTGCTCACTGGACACTGACCTTCCGTGGGTTATAAAACCTGTCAGCCGGGCCAGTGCATCTTTTCAAAAATCAAGAAGTTAACAGTATAAAGAGCTAGATTTGAAGTTCTCTGGGGTTACCTGTGGCTCCCCTTTTCTTTTGTTTTTGAGGAGCGTCTTAATATCTCTGTTTCTCCTCTCCACTATTGCCTGTCCTTGGAGGATTAAAAGGTATGCCGTGGTGTGTAAATCTTATACTTGCAAAAATATGCAAAATGTTTCGAAGTATAACAGGACCATTGTCTGTTTTTTGCTTGTGGCACACCATAATGGCAAATGCTTGTAGAGGAATTCAGTGACCACTCAGGCTGTTCTCTTTTGCTGCTGGCATTGCAAAAGTGAATCCTGAAAAAGGTGTCTACCACAACATGGATGAAAGACAGACGACCAAAGATTTATAATGGGTCACATCCATTTGCCAGATTTCATTGGGTCTCAAACCACGAGGGGTTCTTCCCTGGGGGCAGTGTAGGGCGTGGAAAGGAAGGCAAGCCGTACAGGCTTTTACTATGCTCCTACTTCCTCTTTTGTTATTCAAATTGTAAACGTAAAGCTCTAGCAGCCTGATGATATTTAGAATGAGATGCCTGAGCTTCTTGGAACAAAGGGTATTGACCAACATAGTTAGAAAGGCTATCTGCCTTTGAATTGCCATCAAATATGGGACCTGGAAGTCCACTATGAGAATGGACATGTAATAATAGATCTTACCTGGATGCTTTCTCACTTGCTCTTGAAGTTTTCTTAAGAGCTGATATATATTAGAGGCTGCAAATTTTATTTGGCTGTGGCAATTCTTTTGTACCCACCTACTGAATAAGCCCGAATCAGATATTATATTTATGTCTCCTGGATAATAAGTAAGAGCTAGAATGATGCGTACAATTCATTCTGCTGGGACTGAAAAAGGAGTTCTGCCTACTCTCTTTATAGTTAGATCAAGAGTACACAGCACAAATATTATGTTTGGATGCATCCGTGAAGATAGTTGGTCCTTTAAGAGGAACTTTAGAAACTTTCTTCAAGAGTCCATCGCCAATTATTAATAGTCTAATTATCTTTAATGGAGACCCAAGTAAAAAATTTGGAGCCATGGCTAATAAAATTTGCCACTCTGGATGGTCTCACAACACACATTAATTTGTGTATTGGTATAAAAGGTGTATATCTTATCGGTCTTGTCCCAGATAATTGTACTGCTCGCTTAGTGGCCTTTAATAAAATTCTAGCCACAAGCACTGGGTAGGGTGTAAGGCTTTGATCTGGTTGTGCTGGGAGGTTCACCCACTCTATCACACTGTGTCCTTGATGAAGGACTGCTTGGTGCCTCTTGTGTGGCAAAACTATATCTCCAAGGGTTTTGAGTGACTCTTTCCAACCACATTGGATAAACCAGTTCAACTTCTCTCAAAGCCTCTTGAGCTTCTTTTTGTAAGCTGGCGTGGTGAATTTAAAGCACTGTCTCCCCTTAAAATGTCATATAACAGTTTGTAACTGATAGGTAGTCAAGCTAACACTGTCCATCCATTGGATATCTCCTATCAATTTCTGAAAATCATTCAATGTGTTTATTTTCTGTTCTTAAGGAGAGTTTTTGAACTATAAGACTTAGGGTATACTTTATCCTAAATATTGAAAAGGAGATGTCTTTGAATTTTTTCTGGTGCTATGTATAATTTGTAATTCCTTAGTGTTTCTATGGTCTTTTGTAGACATGCCTCTAACATTTGTTCCTCAGGTGCACTTCCCAAAATGTCATCCATGTAATGTAATAGCATAACTTTTGGGAATGCTTTTCTACTAGACAAGAGCAGCAAGCAACATACATTTGACACATAGTAGGCTTTTTCATTCCTTGGCATGAGACTCTTAATCTCAGGGTCGTGGTTCGGCCCCACGTTGGGCATAAATGTTAAGATCTGTATTTTAAGATCAGCACGAGACAGGAATTCAGGTTAGGGAAATCTCAGTCTTTATTCTCAGTGAAGAAGGATCGGAGGTGGAAAGAATCAGCGATAACAATGTGTGCAGCTAGTCCAAGCTAAGCTCGACAACACCACACAACCCCACTCAAGTCTCAGACAGCCCAATCTCTCCCCACTTTCTTTCCTCGCTCTCTCTGCCTCCACCCACCAAAATCGTCATTTCCTATACAACACATCAGGACTTGCAGGAGAGTGGGCAGGGACCATTCTTTATCCAATCATGTATATTAATAGAGTATAGCCCAATTACTATCTAGCCTCATGTACTTGGGACCTCAGTGCATCAGCTCAAACCTCAGCCCATTACAGTCCATCCTTGATCAATTGAAACTAAGTTAGATCTTGTCTTTGTTGAAGAAATCCACTTCCATCAGAATATATCCTCATACAGTATTGCTGTTGAGGTATATAATGCTTTCCTGGTTCTGCTCATTTCGCTCAGCATCAGTTCATATAAGTCTCGCCAATCCTCTCTGTATTCATCCTGCTGGTCATTTCTTACAGAACAATAATATTCCATAACATTCATATACCACAATTTACTCAACCATTCTCCAATTGATGGGCATCTATTCATTTTCCAGCTTCTGGCCACTACAAACAGGGCTGCCACAAACATTTTGGCACACACAGGTCCCTTTTTTGGTAGGGACTTAAAGGAAGCTTGAAAGAAAGTAGAGAATGAAGAATGCTCCTGGAATGGGGGAAGGGGTAGCCAAACAAAATGTCCTAAATGAAAAGATGGAAGCTCTCACTTTTGAGATGTGGAAGAAGACTAGGTCATAAAATTCTAAGCTCTCCAAATTTTCTCCACAAACAAGGCAAAATTATGCCTCGGGATCAGAGTGGTCCTCCTGTGTTATGGGCCAGAACTTGAAACAAGGTGCCAAGTCAGTGGAATTGATAGAGACAATGGTTATTTAGCATGGGGCTTAACAGTTCTCTAGTTCAGTACATGTACTTAGTACTTACTATAGTTCTACAAGTTTTACACCTTTGATAAGAGATCATATAAACTCAGACAAACTCAGCCAGACTGAGAACTGGAAGACAGAGCCTGTGGTGGCAGTCCTCCTGCCTCCCCCACAGATACCAAGACACATTCAAGAGGACCTCAAGAGGCTGGCAGAAGCAGAGAAGACAAAGGACTGGCAGCAGGAGCTTAAGCTCTTGGAACCAAGGAGAGAGATAGGCCTCTAAGAAAGCTAACCGGCCCCCAGGAAAGGAGACAAGACTTTGAAAGAGACAATTAAGGATTTGGACCTTAATCCCTGGCTGCACTTGTGGTGATTACTGAACTGAAAGGAAGGCTGCATTCCTGGTATAAATCCTACTTGATCATAGTGTATTATCTTGGAGATGATTTTCTGTAGTCTTTTTGCTAATATCTTATTTAAGATTTTAGCATCAATATTCATTAGGGAGATTGGTCTATAATTTTCTTTCTCTGTTTTCAGCCTACCTGGTTTAGGTATCAGTACCATGTCTGTGTCATAGAAGAAATTTGGTAGGACTCCTTCATTCCCTATTTTATCAAATAATTTATATAGCATTGGGGCCAATTGTTCTTTAAATGTTTGGTAAAATTCACATGTAAATCCATCTGGTCCTGGGGATTTTTTCTTAGGGAGTTGTTTAATTGCCTGTTCTATTTCTTTTTCTGAAATGGGACTATTCAAGCAATTTACTTCTTCCTCTGTTAGTCTGGGAAGTCTGTATTTTTGGAGGTAGTCATCCATTTCACTTAGGTTATCAAATTTATTGGCATAAAGTTGAGCAAAATAACTCCTTATTATTTCTCTAATTTCCTCTTCATTGGTGGAAAGTTCTCCCTTTTCATTTTTAAGACTACTAATTACATTTTAAAGAGAATATTACACTCCTGGAATAATTGAAGAAGTTTTTAAGAAAGATAACAGGTTTTGCATATATGGGGTGTAAATACCTCCAAACTAGTTCCTCTAAAACTGTAAGCAGCAAACCTGAGGCTAATTAAGTTGAAAAGTAGCCTGAGACCCAAACACAAGACCATATGAGAAATCTGATACTGAGTCAGGGAAGTCTGAGAGAATCTGTTAATAAGGAATGCCAGGCCCAGCTCTATTGCTAAGATGTGACCCTGAAAAAGAAGGCTGATTTTAAAATTTGGCAATACTTTTCCTATGCTTTTTCCTTGTAAGATCTCTTTGAGGTAATTATGTGATTTTTTTTCTATTTCACCTCCCCTCTTGTTCTATAATTCTAGGACAATATTCTTTGATTCTTTCTTGTATTTTAGTGGTTGAGATTATTTTTTGTCACAGCTTTCAGGTAATCCAATTATTCTTGTTTTCTCTTCTTGATCTGTTCTCTAACTATGTTGTTTTTCACATTCTTTACTATATTTTTTGTTCTCTATAAAGTTTTGTTATTTCTTGGTCTTTTATAATTTCATTGGCTTTTCCTTAACTAATTCTAATTTTCAAAGAATATTTTTTCTATAAGACTCTTGATCTCCTTTTCTAGCTCATTGACTTTATTTTCATAATCATATTTTTCTTGAATTTTTAAAAAGTTTTCCTCAATCTTTCTTATTTTATTTTAAAGGCTTTTGAGTTCTTCTATATATTCTTTCTAAGCAGGTAGCCATGTAATATTACTTTTTGCATTAGAAGAGTTTTTTCATAGTCCTCTTCTGAAGACAAAGCCTAGTCTTTCCTATTCTCACACTAAATTTTTATGGTTTGCTTTTTTCTCTTTTGTCTACTCACTTTTTAAAGGAGAAACTATTAGTGTAACCACCTCTATTCTTGTAGGAGAGGATTGGGAGAGGAATGGTATATCTGGCTTCGCTTAGTTCTCCCATCTGGCATGCCAAATCAAGAACTCCACCCTCCTATATGTGTCCATAGTCAGCAGCTTCCCTGCCCCACTGCTTCTGCATTCAGCACTGTGCTGCTTTCTTCTTGCTCTGGGCCTTGTCTCAGCAGCACAGCATTAGTTATTACCCTGGGAACTAAGACCACTAAATCCCCACTCTGTGCAGAAGGTGAAAGTTCCAGTGGTTCACTCTGAGGGTATCTTTGAATCCAGTTAGCCCCAGGACTTCTCCTTGCTCTTTATCTGGAACTAGCCTGAAGTTGTTTGTGAATTATACCATTCAAACCTCAGTCCTAGGGTCTTTCTTTGGGTCTTCTCAGATGGTCCCAGGAGGTATCCTGTTCTTCTCCATGTCTTATTTGTTTTTCACTTGTCCATATTTGTATTAAAGCACAATTTTCTTTTGTTTATGGGGGAAATCTGGAGAACTTGGAATTTTCTGACTTACTCAGAATCCTCCTTAATCCATCTTTTTAATGGGAGATCTCATTCCATTCACATTCACACTTATGATTATTAACTATATATTTTCCTCCATCCTATTTTGTTCTCTCATTCTTTTCACCTTTTCTCTCCTGAACAGTGGATCTTCTTCCCCCACTTTGTTGCCTCTCTTCTGTTTTATTGTTGCTTCTTGCTCATTTTTGAAGAAAATGGGCCCTGAATTCAGGAGGATTTAAGTTCAAAATCGACCTCAAACACTTAGCACTTTCTAGCTGTGTGACACTGAGAAAGTCACTTAACTCCAAAAGCCTCAAAAAAAAAAAGATAAAAAAATAAATTTGAGTTCTGCTTCTAGGGGAAGGGGCACTGTCTCAGGCTTCCTGTCCAAAGGCTTCACACCTTTGCTGCTTACTGTTGTAACATTGATTGTCCTGAGGCCTACAGAGGAGACTCAAATCTGGTGCTTCTCTGAGGGAGTGAGGTAAGGAGTGATTGGTGCTGTTGAAGATTATAGGGGTGACAGCTTGCTGGTATTAAGCTGAGGTACTAGTGGTAATGTCTGGTATGTGCTGAAGCTGGTGGGGTATTTCTAAATTTCTCCTTGCTATACTGAGGCACATGGGGATCCTGATGTTGACATTTTCCAGCTCCACTATTTTTGGCTTCAGGATCTCAAGATTTGTTTGCTGAAGTGGAGTTTGCTACTGGCATTCTGGGACGCTTCCTATCCAGGACTGCACTCTTCTTTTGCCCAAGTAAGAAACACTTTTTTTAAAAAATCTTCCAAGTTTGTTTCACTAACAAATTGTTTCACCTCATCTTTCATTCTTGTTTTGTTTTGGTGTTATTTTAGGGTCTTTTAGAGGTGAATATGGGAGAGTCATGTTTTACTCTGCCATCTTGGCTTCTGGAAGTCAGCTACCAGTATATTTTCTTTAAGTGATGTTTTTTCTTTATTCTTAAGAATACATAATATTGGGTTTTTATTTGGGATATTTCAGGTAAAGAGGGATAAAATAAAAGCAAATCCTGCAGTCTATAATAAATGAGAAATCTTTATGTAAAATGAATGAATTAAGCCTATTATTTATAAGGAGTCTATTAAGTTCTAGAGCTACAAAGCAAAAATCAAGACAGTCACAACTTTCAAAGTGCTAAAATTCTAAAAGAGGAAGAAAATACACATATGAGATTTCAGTTGCAAATCATATGGAAAGACCCCATATTATTTAGAATGTAAACCAAAGCAGAAGGTAATTCATCTTATTTTATATTGTGTCCACTGATGAAATTGTATGCATTTCAGAATTTTCAATTCCTGGGAATGTCTCTGAAGTTCCTTTTGAGTTTGTGATCACATGACTTTATGATGTTAGGATTTTAGGTTGATTATCTAGCAACTGTGAACCTTTAAACTAGAACTGTGAAGAAAATGACTTAATCTGGTGGGAGGATCACATTAAAATGAATGGGAAAAGAAGAACACTTGGAGGTCAAGATGACAACAAAAAGTATTCTTGATATCAATAAAAGATCTGGAAAGATAGAAACCAAAGAGGTAGGGATGTTTTGGAACCAACTGTTGAGGGATTTTGAGAAAAAATAAATTTTCACTGTGAACATTTACATATATATAAATAACCTTGGGGTCATTTCAGTTGTGGGTTCATCACTGGTGACCCCAGGAATAGTGGGCAGACAGATCCCGGAGAAGTGTTTTGGCCACAGGAGAGATAGGAGATTCCATCAAAATTTTCGGTCATAGATGATCCTGGTGCCTCCTGGGGTAATTCTGAAAAGTGTGCCTCCCAGAGTGGTGCTGTAATCCCCAGGTGACTGCTGCAAACCCTCACTGAGCACCACCAGATGGGTGATCCTGATGGACCACCATGTAATAATGCAGATTAAGTTTAAAATTTGTATTGCATAGATTCTCCTCCCCCTTCAGCTAGTTGTTAATTATTTATCTGCACACACCTGCAAAATGTTTATGGTAATAATTGGGTTTTGTATATTCAACATCCTAGAGATAGAAATGATACCACATTTTGACAAGGTCAAAATGTGACTAGTCTCAGTCTGCTTTCTTGGTACTTCTCTAAATAATATCCTTTAACTGTAGGTATCTTTCAGAATTCTGCCCTGGGTCTTCTTCCTTTCTCCCTCTATACTACTTCACTGGGTAATCTCATTAACTTCCATAGATTCAATGAGTATTTCTGTGTTGATGATAGTCAATTTTATCTTTCCTGCCCCAAATTCTCAGCTGAACTTGTACGCATCTTAAGCATTTTATACATCTGAACCAGACTCATTATCTTTTCCCTAAACTCTCTCTCTGCTACCACATTCTCTATTGTAGACTGCAACACCATCTTTCCAGTTTCTTAGGTTCACAATCTAAGAGTCAGCCTGAATTGTTCACTGTTTCTCACATTTAATCTCCAGTCTCTTGCATTTTTATAACATTTGTAACAGTTCTTGAATAGACGCACTAATCTCTTTTGATACTACCTTCATTGCACTAACTCATTACTAGATTCTCATAAAATCATACTTGGCCTATTACAATTGCTGGCTGGTGAGTCTGCCTACTTCAATTCTATTACAACTCTAATCCATTCTCCATTTAGTCACTAAAATAATTTTCCTAATGTATCTGTCTGACCATGTCACTCTCCTACTTAGGAAATTGGAGTAGAATTCTATTGACTTCAGGATCAAACACAACATATTTTGTTCAGTATTTTAAACATAGTAAAAGGCATGACCTGGATGAGGATCTAGCAAAAGAGACTAAAATGGCATGGTCACATTATATGAGAGGTTAAGACACAGATTAGGAGGGTAGAATATATAAAGAAGATTATTGTTTTGCTGCTTGTTGATGAAATTGCTATCATTATTGTGACTAGGATCACTGGAAGAGAGAATGTAAGGAAGCCTAGCCACAAGAAAGAGTTGCAAAATGGATGTCATTAAGAATAAAATATGGATTTTCCCACTCCACTCCAACTTTTATGCTTTCCTAAAAGAAGGGTGAAACTTTCCTCCTAATTTTTTTAAGACTTTGTTTTGTTTTTAAATAAGTTGGTCTTCTGGAATAACATTTGTTGTAGTACTGATATATATTATTATCAAGAGATTAAATGTAGCCAAGTGATGGGGTAGGAAATAGAAAATTATGCTACTAAATATCTAATCCCACCTTCCTCTGTTTTTGTATCTATTTCTTTCTGTATTTCTCTCTCTTTCTTTTACTTTCCTTATAATTCTCACTAGCCCTATATCTATTAATCTATTGAGTCACAGAGAATGATAGATATTCTCAGCTGTAACTCAAGATATACCAAAAATGTTTTATTTATATAAATGTTATAGCTTTCCAAATTGAGTGGACAAATGAATCTTGACTTTCCTAGAAATATTATGAACCTAACAGTTTAGTGGAGGGTATTTCTACTATGCAAGATAGTACTTTTCTTAATTTCAACCTTTCCTGTCTTTTCATCTGTTAAAATGTTTAAGAAGAAGTCCATTTCTTTGAAGCATACTATCATGGGTATTGGCTGAAAATGAAATACAGCTTTAAATCAGGAGCTGGAAACAAAGATATCAACATGTGTTCCAGTAGGCAAGAAGAAAAACAAAACAAAACATTAATAACAACAACAATAAAACCCAATCCTCCTTCCCAATCACATGCTGCTAGAATTGTGTTGTTAAAATACATGGGGTAGTATGTTGTTATGTTTTTTTTTTAATTAAAAGGAGTTAATGATTAAAGAAAAATCAGAGACAACTGTCATGAGTTATAATCAAGTTTCCAATATGAATCAATATAAGGTGTTTGCACAATTAGTATTTCTTTTACACTGACCTCATGAGTCATCCTATTTGTATCACACCCTTCCTCCCAGGAAAAAAAAAAGGGGGGGGGTAATCAGGGTTGATTTTTCATGAGTCTTTATCCCAACAGCTTCACTTAAGAAAATATTTGTGAAATCAAACAGTGATATTTTATTATTAAATTAGGAAATGATAAAACTTCAGAAATGTCATAATACCACTAATGATTAATATATTTAATCAAATCTAGATAAACTCATCTAGATTTGACTATTTATCCAGATTTAATTAGCATCATTGATGTAAAAACTAGCTGTAATCATAACCTTATATCAGGGCATTTGGTGCCGTTGCCCCACTTGAAAATGAACTTATTACAAATTCTTCCAGACTTCTTTCCTAATTAATTATGAGATACTGAAGAGAAATTTAAGATTTGGTCATTTGTCTAGTTATTTCAGAATTTCTGTTATAACCATAAATATTTGATTTTGACTACCAGAATTGGAGATGATGAAGACATGTCCCATGTCCTCCAGGGCTCCTATGCCCCCTGTCACTAGATAGCTGAGGTATCAGTCATCATCAGGCCAACAGCCAGCAATAGTGTAACAACCAATTAATATAGCTGCTAGTGGCTGATAGAGGTTGACAATTCAGACAGTCAGTGACATTGATGGAAAGACAGAAATGTAGTCATTTGTTCTGTCTACAATAAATTCCACATTTTTCTGTGGCCCACTTTTCCTATGTTCCATTAGCCCCAAATTCTTATGTATAAATGGTAATAGTTACAAGGAATTAAATAATAGTTACAAGCAATTAAAACGACTTAGGTTGCATTTGGTCTTTCAGTATAATTATAACAAATAAAAATTGGAAAAGGAAAAAAAATATTAATTTAACAATTTGCACATTGCTTAGGAACAAACTTTTGATGCTTTTTTTCCCTGACTAAATACAGAAACCAAACTTTCATACCCTATCTTATACATTATTTTTTTTCTCAGAGTTTGATGAATATGTTTTGTTACAAACAATACTATTTTGAAATCTCAGAGAAGACAATTTTCATTTTACTTTTCAGGTTTATCAATCTTCAGGTTCGGAAAGTTATTAGCATTTCCCATAATTTCAAATCTACTGTCATGCCACCAATAAACTTCCAAATTGCAGCAGTCATGTAGTGGATGATATTTAAAATTCTTACAATTATATATGACATGTAATATAATTTCTTTTAAGTCAAACCTAATTTCTTCTAAGCCTCAGGCAACAGAGACCACATTATGAACCATAGGGCTATTTTAATGCTTCCAGGCATTTACAACACTATATATATATATATATACACACACATATATATATATATGTAATGTGTGTGTGTGTGTGTGTGTGAGTGCTTTCCCAATGTGTTAGTGGAAACAGTCTATAATTCTTTGATGTTGATTGGTTAATGATATAATTTGATAATCTTCCTTTGGAAAATGAGGTGCTTATTCAACTCTTACATTTTACTTTGTCATTTCAGATGCATACTGAGGTTTCAGCTTGGCCCCCTAATCTTCTAATATCTTAGCTATTGCTATTTCTGATCCCTGCAAACATAAGACTAGAAGACCATCAGTGACAAGAAATGTCTTCTTAGTGACCAGGATAATTTAGATTCAGAAATTTGTCATCTCTTTTATTTGTCAGGAGATAAATTGCACTGTATTACCACCAACAACTATCCCTTCCCCTCAATTTTCCTGTCAATAATCACAATCATATTTTGAGTTCATATTTATTTTTCTGAAAAATAAATTCAATACACAGCATTTGTAATATATGTGTGTAAAACACATACAATACACATGTATAGATATAACATCTTATATATGTAATTCATTTATATATATAAAGCATATGTGTGTACATATACACAATCTACATATTCCCACATTATCAATGTTCAAATAATTCATGTTCCTTTTTGCATTTACATTCATCACCTCTGCATTAGATGGTGTTTGGGAGTGGTATGTATGTGGCTATGTAGGTGTCTGAATGTACTTTTGTGTATACACTACTAGAGTACATACTAGAGTAAATTTAGCAGAATACGAAGAACTGATAAAACACAATTCTCCCCATGATAAATCCAATTAAAATAGAAGAACCACAAATCAATATTGATTGGGAAACTGAGAAATAGATTAAAATGGATATTTTTTCCCACCCAGAATTTCTTAATTTTGTGCATAGGGAAGTGAAAGGTGAAAAAAAATGTTCTATTTGGTCTTAAAACTAAAGAAAGTAGGTTGAATTAGCCAAAAAAAATGAATTTTAACTTGATATGAAATATTGGTATAAACCTAATTTCTGCCAAACTAATTTCAAATTTTTATAGCAGTTTTACTGAAAAATGTGTTCTTATCCAATTAATGGAGCCCTTAAACTGGAAAAATGATCATTTATAAATGGGGAAATTAAATTTCAGAGATTTATAATACTGGGGGTGGAGCAAAGATGGCAGAGAGTAGATAGAACTTTGCCTGAGCTCTCCCAGTTTCCCTCAGACTCAACAGTAGATCAAGCCCCTTAATGAATTTTGGAGTGACAGAACCTGCAAATATTAGAAGTAAAACAAATTTCCAGCAGAAAATGACTTGGAAGTACTTTAGGGAAGGTCTGTCTCTGTTGGGCAAGGTCAGGGGGTGATGGAAGAGAGAAAGACACAGCAAAGTACAAGCACAGTGTTGGAAGGTTTAGGGCAGAGAGGTTCCATATGGATAAAATATTGAGAGGGTTTTAGGCAAATAGTGCAGAATTGACTATTCTATCCTGGTTCCAAAGGCCAGGAGATCAGCAGACTAAGTGTAAAACATCCAATGCAACTACAAAAGGCAAATAGTGAGCCCCTGAATGCAAGTATAACAGGCAGGACTTGACCAGGCCCACTCATCCCAAGGAGGAAGCCTGCTGCACTACAGGCCCCCCCCGGGTAGTAAAAAGCACTTTCCCCTGTAGAAGCAGCTTGGGGCAATCTCTCCTATACCCTCGGAAAAGACCTCAACTTTTAAAAATGAGCAAAAAAGCAAAAAGAGCCAGCATCAGAGATAGCTGTTTTGGAGAGAGGGAAGAAGAGAACTCAAACTCTGAGAACACTAAAGACAAAACACCTCCAGATGAAGCTTTAAAGAAGTTTCTGGCCTCCAACTTAAAAGACTCTCTTGGAAGAATTCAAAAAGGATTTTAAAAGGGAGTTAGAACAAAAATGGGGAAACGAAACAGGATATTTGCAGGACAACTTGTAAAGGAAACACAAAAATTTACTGAAGAAAACAAGTCCTTAAAAATACTTTTGATGAAATGGGGGAAAATATACTGAAGAAAATCATTTCTTAAAAAATAGATTTGCATTGTTGATTAAAGAAATGCAAATTAAGATAACTCTGAGATACAATCACACACCTCTCAGATGGGCTAAGATGACAGGAAAAGATAATTATAAACATTAGAAGGGATGTGGGAGAACTGGGACACTATATATCCTTGGTGGAGTTGTGAACTGATCCAACTTTTGGAGAGCAATATATATCCTTTGATGAAGCAGTGTCACTACTAGGCCTATATCTAAAAGAGATCATCAAAATAGGAAAAGGACTCACATGTGCAAAAATGTTTCTGGCAGCCCTTTTTGTAGTGGCAAATAAATAGAAATGAGTAGATACCCATCAGTAGGAAATGGGTGAATAAGTTTTAACATGGGAATATTATGGAATGTTATTGTTCTATAAGAAATGACCACTAGGATGATTTCAGAAAGGCCTAGATAGAGTTACATGAACTGAAACTAAGTGAAGTGAGTAGAATGAAGAGAACATTGTACACAGCTACAAGATTATGCGATGATCAGTTCTGATGGATGTAGCTGTTTAAAAAAATGCATTTGTGTGTACATATATACAATTTACATATTAAATATTGGATTAAAGCCAATCCAAATAGACTTCTGATGGAGAGAGCTATTTGTATCCAGAAAGAAGACTGTGGGAACTGACTGTGGGTCACAACACAGTATTTTCACCTTTATTTTTGTTTTTTTCCTCATTTTTTTCTTTGCTGTCTGATTTTTCTTGTGCACCATGATAAATGTGGAAATTTGTATAGAAGAATTTAGCGTATATTGGATTACTTGCCGTTTCAGGGAAGGGGTGAAGAAAGGGAGGGAGAAAAAGTTTGGAACACAAAGTGATGCAAGGATGAATCCTGAAAACCATTTCATGCATATATTTTGAAAATAAAAAGCTAAAAAAAACCTAAAAATATTTTTGGCTAAATAGAAAAAGACACAATTCCTTATAATCACATGATTTCATATTGATATTGTCAAGGATGCTAACAATTTTCCTAATATTAAATTAAACCTACATCCCTATTATCAATCCTATTTTGTTGCAGTGTATCATCCTGATGATAAGTTCCTGTAATCTCTTTACTAATGTTTTATTTAAGATATTTGCATCAATATTCTTTAGGAAAATTGGTCTATAGTTATCTTTGCTGTTTTGACCCTACCTAGTTTAGTTATCAGCACCATATATCTGTGTTATAAAAGAAATTTGGTAGATATCCTTCTTCCCCAAATTTTCCAAATAGTTTGTATAGTATTGAAATTAATTGTTCTTTAAATATTTGATAGAATTCACTTGTAAATCCATCTGGACTTAGAGAAATTTTTCTTAGAGAGTTCAAGAAAACAACTTCTTAAAAATAGTTTTGGTGAAATGAGAAAAGAGAACAACTCCTTTAACAAGAAAATTGGTGCAATGGAAAAATGTGCAATGGGCAAGACAACTCCTTTAAAAGTACAATTGATCAAGTGCAAAAGGAGGTTTAAAAAAAAACTAACTGAATAAACTAATTCGGTAAAAATTAGAAAAGGCAAATGGAAGTGAATGACTAAATGAGACATCAAAAAACAGTCAAACAAAACCAAAAAAGAAGAAGAAGAAAATAGAAGAAGATGTAAAATACCTCACTGCAAAAATAACTGATCTGGAAAATTAATTCAAAAGAGAAAATCTAAGAATTAATGAACTACCTGAAAAAAAATGATGAAAAGATGAGCTTTCACAATATCTTTCAAAAATCATCAAAGAAAACTTAGCCTGATATCCCAGAACCAGAAAATAAAATAGCCATTGAAAGAATCCACTAGTCATCTCTTGAAAGAGACCCCAAATCAAAACTCCACAGAATATTCTAATGAAATTCCAGAATAATCAGATCAAGGGGGGGGGGGGGAAAGCTGCAAGCAGTCAGAAAGGAATATTTCAAATATAAAAAGGCACAATCAGGATTACCCAGGACCAAGGAGCTTCCATTTTAAAGAACTGAAGGACGTAGAATATGATATTCCAGGGAGTAAAGGAGCTTGGACTGCAGTCAAGAATCAATATTTGACAAAACTAGCCATTATCTTATAGGAGAAAAGATAGGCAATAGTTAAATAAAAGAATTTCAATCATTTTTGATGAAAATACCAGAGCTGAACAAAAAAATTGATCTTCAAAAATCAAACTCAAGAGATGCCTAAAATGGTAAAAAGGGAAGAAAGAAAAACTGTTTATTTTTCTTTTTTGTTTTGTTTTTAACTTAAAATGTTTACATCCCTACATGGGAAGATGATATGTGTAACTCTTGAGAACTGTATATTTCTTGGGACATACTAAAAGGATGTAGGTGTAAGTTGATTTTAATGTAATGATATAAGAAAGAAACTAGAGGTAGAAAAGGGATTGTAGAGGGAGAAGAGGGAAAGGAAGGTAAAATGGGGTAAATTGCATCACATGAAGAAGCAAAAAAGATATTACAGTTGAATAAAAGAGAGGGAGATGAACAATTTTCAACCTTGATCTAATCATATTTGACTTAATTTGATTCAAAGACTGAATATTATACACATTTAGTTTGATATAGAAACTTGTCTCATCCTATAGGAAAGTCAAAGGAGAAAGGGGGGAAAAAGGAGCAGGTTAATAGAACTGAGAATAGAAATAGAAAAGGAAAGGTATAAAAAAAGGGAGGAGCTGAAAAAAAGGACAGATTGAATGAGGTAGTGGGCAGAAGCAGAACACTAGTAAAAAGAGAAAGAAGGAATGGAGAGAGAAAAGTATAACATGGGAAAAATAGATTGCAGGGAAATATAGAATAAGTAATTTTGATTGGGAATGTAAATGAGATGAACTATCCTATATAAAGGAAATGGATAGCAGAATGGATTAGAGGCCAGAATTTAGGGTAAAGGTAAAAGGCTGGAGCAGATTCTATTAAGCTTCAGCTGAAATAACAAAAGCAGTACTTATCTTGATCTCAAATCAAACAAAAGCAAAAATAGATCTAATTAAAAGAGGTAAGAATGGAAACTACACTTTGCTGTGGGGTACCATAGGTAATGAAGTGATATCAATACTAAACATTTATGCACCAAGTGGTATAATACCCAAGTTCCTTAAGGAAAAGTTAAGAGAGTTGCAAGAATAAATTTACAACAAACTATATAGTGGGGGATCTCAATCTCCCTCTATCAGAACTAGATAAATTGAACCAGAAAGAAACAAGAAAGAAACTAGGTAAGTAAATAGAATTTTAGAGAAGTTAGATATGATAGCGATTTGGAGAAAACAGAATTGGGACAGAAAGAAATATACTTTCTTTTTTTTTTTTTCAATAGTGCATTGAACCTACACAAAAAGTAACTATGTATTTGGGGAATAAAAATTTTAAAGGGATGGGACTCTGAAAAGGTATACTTGAATCAAGGACAACAAGATGCTTATAGTTAAGCACCTACTCAGTGTGAGATAATGGCTATTAAAACATATACTTAATGTGATGGTGATATAATGGGCAATTGGCACATGCTCAGTTGTTGTAGTGATATAATTGTACTGAGGTATTTAAGAGAGAGTCTCTCAACCACAGACACAGAGAGTCTCTCAGCCACAGACACAGAAGAAGTATCTCTTAGACATAGACACAGAAGAATCACAGTCACAGATATAAAGAAGAATCGAGACTCCAGATTCTAGACTCTGGACTCCATCTTTGACTAGCCTCGTGGTGGTCCTCCTATCTTCAGCACTTCTCCACTTGGTCTTTAGCCCAAGGCCTCTCATGAGATCCTTCAGAAAGCTAGTCTGCACATTGCAAAAAACTTCAGAATCAAATATAGAAAAGCAGAAATAGTGAATGTATCTTTTTTCTGATCATGATGCAATAAAAATTACATATACTAAAAGTCCAGGGGAAAATACATAAAAATTTATTTGGAAATTAAATAATCAAATACTAAATATTGAGTAAAACAATAAACTATAGACACAATCAATAATTTCATCCAAAAGAATGATAATAATGAGACAAAATGCCAAAATGTATGGGTTCAGCAAAAACAGTTATTAAGGAAATTTTATATCTCTAGATACTTACTTGAATAAAATGGAGAAAAAGATCAATGACTTGGATATGCAACTAAAAAAGTTATAAAAACAACAAATTGAAACTCCCAATTAAATATCAAATTTGAAATTTTGAAAATGAGGGAAGATTAATAAAATTGAAAGAAAGCAATTGAAATAAAAATAAAACTATGAGTTGATTTTTGTGAAAAAAAAAACCCAATAACAAAATAGATAAAACTTTAGTTAGTTTGAGAATAAAAAGACAAAAAAAAATCAAATTATCAGGACCAAAAATGAAAAGGGTGGATTTACCACCAATGAAGAGGAAATTAAATCAATAAATATGAATTATTTTGCCTAATTGTATGCCAATAAATATGATAATCAAATGAAATGGATGAGAACTTATAAAAATATGGATTGCCTAGATTAACAGAGAATTAAATAAATTACTTAAATAGTCTTGTTTTAGGGGGGGAAATGAGTCCTAACAAATTTTATGACAAATATTCCTAAACCAAATAGCATCAAAAGAGAGAAAGAAAATTATATTTCCCCAATAAATATTGGTGCAAAAACATAAACAAAATATTAACAAAGAGCAACTTGCCATCAGAATAACACACAATGACCAATTAGGATTTAATATCAATAATGGAGGACTGGTTTAATATTAGGAAAACTATTAACATAATTGATTATATAATTAAGTAAATTAATAGATATGATTATATCAGTAGATGCAGAAAAAGCATTTAACAAAATACACCACCTATTCCTATTAAAAATGCTAGAGAACATAGGAATAATTGGAGTTTTCCTTAAGATGATAAATAACATCTATCTAAAACCATTAGTAATGGGGATAAACTAGAAAGATCAGTAATGATCAAGATTTCCAAATATCACTATTACTATTCATTATTGTATTAGAAATGTTATCTTTAGTGATAAGAGAAGAAAACAAAACTGAAGGTTAGAGTAGGGAGGATTGGGGTTTTTTAATTTGTTCTTTTTCTAGCTTTGTTAGTTGCATGCCTAATTAATTGATCTCCCCTTTATTTTATTCTTGTAGCTATTTAAAGATATAAAATTTCCCATAAGAACTTCTTTGGCTGTATCCCATGGATTGTGGTATGTTATCTCATTATTGTGATTCTCTTGGATGAAATTATGGTTGTTTAGACTTCTTTAGAATTAGATTATTTAATTTCCAATTGGTTTTCAGTCTATCTTTCCTTTGTACTTTAATGAATAGAATTTTTATTGCTTTGTGGTCTGAAAAGGAAGCCTTTACTATGTCTGTATTTCTGCATTTTATTTTGAAGTTTTTATGCCCTAATACATGGTCAATTTTTGTGTATGTGCCATGTACTGCTGAGAAAGAGAGTGTATTTCTTTCTGACCCTATTCCATTTTCTCCAGAGGTCTATCTAGGTTTTCTAAAATTCTACTAACCTCACTGTTTTCTTTCTTGTTGATTTTGTGATTAGATTTGTCTGATTCTCAGTAGGGAAGGTTTAGGTTCCCCACTAATATAGTTTTGCTGACTATTTCTTCCTGTAATTGTCTTAAAACCTTCTCTTCAAATTTGGCTGCTCTATCACTTGATATATGAATATTTAGTATCATTCCCACTTCATTGTTTATAGTACCCTATATCAAGATGTGCTTTACTTCCTTATATATTTTAATTAGATCTATTTTTATTTTTGTTTTATGAGAATAGAATTACTGCCCCTGCTTTTTTTTTTTTTTTTTTTTTTTTTTTTTTTACTTCAGGTAAACATAATCAATTCTGCTCCAGCCTTTTACCTTTACTCTGTGTCTCTCTGGTCAAATGAACAACATATTGTGGGATTCTGTTTTTTATTTTTTTTTCTTTTTTTTTTTTTTTTTAAATTTAATAGCCTTTTATTTACAGGATATATACATGGGTAACTTTACAGCATTAACAATTGCCAAACCTCTTGTTCCAATTTTTCACCTCTTACCCCCCCCCCCTCCCCTAAATGGCAGGATGACCAGTAGATGTTAAATATATTAAAATATAACTTAGATACATAATAAGTATACATGACCAAAACATTATTTTGCTGTACAAAAAGAATAAGACTCTGAATTATTGTACAATTAGCTTGTGAAGGAAATCAAAAATGCAGGTGTGCATAAATATAGGGATTGGGAATTCAATGTAATGGTTTTTAGTCATCTCCCAGAGTTCTTTTTCTGGGTATAGCTGGTTCAGTTCATTACTGCTCCATTAGAAATGATTTGGTTGATCTCGTTGCTGAGGATGGCCTGATCCATCAGGACTGGTCATCATCTAGTATTGTTGTTGAAGTATATAATGATCTCCTGGTCCTGCTCATTTCACTCAGCATCAGTTCGTGTAAGTCTCTCCAGGCCTTTCTGAAATCATCCTGTTGGTCATTTCTTACAGAACAGTAATATTCCTTAATTTTCATATACCACAATTTATTCAGCCATTCTCCAACTGATAGACATCCATTCAGTTTCCAGTTTCTAGCCACTACAAAAGGGCTGCCACAAACATTCGTGCACATACAGGTCCCTTTCCCTTCTTTATAATCTCTTTGGGATATAATCCCAGTAAGTAACACTGCTGGATCAAAGGGTATGCACAGTTTGATAACTTTTTGAGCATAGTTCCAAACTACTCTCCAAAATGGTTGGATTCGTTCACAACTCCACCAACAATGAATCAATGTCCCAGTTTTCCCACATCCCTCCAACAATCATCATTATTTTTTCCTGTCATCTTAGCCAATCTGACAGGTGTGTAGTGGTATCTTAGAGTTGTCTTAATTTGCATTTCTCTGATTAATAATGACTTGGAGCATCTTTTCATATGACTAGAAATAGTTTCAATTTCTTCATCTGAGAATTGTCTGTTCATATCCTTTGACCATTTTCAATTGGAGAATGGCTTGATTTTTATAAATTAGAGTTAATTCTCTATATATTTTGGAAATGAGGCCTTTATCAGAACCTTTGACTGTAAAATATTTTCCCAGTTTATTGCTTCCCTTCTAATCTTGTCTGCATTAGTTTTGTTTGTACAAAAACTTTTCAGTTTGGTATAATCGAAATTTTCTATTTTGTGATCAGTAATGATCTCTAGTTCTGCTTTGGTCATAAAGACCTTCCCCTTCCACAGGTCTGAGATGTAAACTATCCTATGTTCCTCTAATTTATTAATGATTTCATTCTTTATGCCTAGGTCATGAACCCATTTTGACCTTATCTTGGTGTACGGCGTTAAGTATGGATCAATGCCTAGTTTCGGGATTCTGTTTTTTAATCCACTCTGCTGTTTGCTTCCGTTTTACAGGAAAGTTCATCCCTTTCACATTCACTATTATGATTATTAATTCTGTATTCTCTCCATCCAATTTTATTCTCTCTAGATATATTTTTGTTCTCCCTGTCACCTCACCCCACCCATTATTATATCTTCTATAGAGCCTCTGACTTTCTCTTACTTTTTTCCCAATGTTTCTGCCCTCTCTTCTTCTAACATCTCTCTTTTCTTTCCTTGCTCTCCCTTTATTTTGTTATAGAGTTAAATAAATTTCTATATGCAAAATTAATGATTAAGTTATTGTTTAAACTAAAACGAATGAGATCAAGCTTCAGACAATGCTTATCCTCCTGCCTTCTTTCCCCCAATTGTAATATGTCTTTTGTGACTCTTCATGTGATCTAATTTTTGCATTATATTTCCCCTTTTCTCTTCTCCAAGTACAGATCTTTTTTTTTCAGTCCCTCTATTTACCCTAGTAACAGATAAAATCTCTTTGCTATGTGTAAACATATTTATACATTTCTCTTGCTGCACAAGAAAAATCAGATCAAAAAGGAAAGTAAATGAGTAAGAAAAAAACACAAGCGAACAACAACAGCAAAAGGGAGAATGTTATGTTGTAAGCCACATTCAGTTCCTACAGTCTTCTCTCTGGGTGTAGATAGCTTTCTTCATTATTAGGTTATTAGAACCAGGATCAATCATCACATTGTTTGAGTCAAGTTCATCAGAATTGATCGTTGTATAATATTGATTTTGCTGTATGTAGTGATCTTCTGGTTCTGCTCATTTCACTTAGCTTCAGTTCATATAAGTCTCTCCAGGCCTCTTTAAAATCATCCTCCTAATCACTTCTTATATAACAATAATATTCCAGAACATTCATATACCATAACTTATTCAGACATTCTCTAACTGATGGACATCCACTCAGTTTCCAGTTTCTTGCCACTAGGAAAAGGGCTTCCATGAACATTTTTACACATGTGGGCCCCTGTCCTTCCTTTACGATCTCTTTGGGATACAGGCCCAATAGAAACACTGCTGGATCAAAGAGTATGCACAGTTTGATAAATTTTTGAGCATAGTTCTAAATTACTCTCCAGAATGGCTGGATCCATTCACAATTCCACCAACAATGTATTAATGTCCCACTTTTCCCACATGCCCTCCAATATTTGTCATTGTCTTTTCCTGTTTTCCTAGTCAATCTGAGATGTGTATAGTGGTATCTCAGAGTTGTCTTAATTTGCATTTCTCTGATCAATAGTGATTTTAGAGCACCTTTTCATATGATTAGAAATGGTTTTAATTTCTTTATCTGATAATTATGTGTTCATATCCTTCGAACATTTATCAATTGGAGAATAGCTTGAATTCTTATGAATTTGAGTCAACTCTCTATATAGTTCAGAAATGAGGCCTTTATCAGAAACCTTAAATGTAAAAATGTTTTCCCAATTTATTGCTTCCCTTTTGATCTTGTCTGCATTAGTTTTGTTTGTACAAAAAACTTTTTAACAATATAATCAAAATTATATATTTAGTATTCAGTTATGAGTTCTAGTTCTTTGGCACAAATTCCTTCCTTCACATATTTGAGAAGTAAACTATCCTATGTACTTCCAATTTGCTTATAATATCACTTTTTATGTTTAAATTATGAACCCATTTTAACCTTCTCTTGATATGTGGTGTTAGGTGTGGGTCATTACCTAGTTTCTTCCATACTAGTATCCAGTTTTCCCAGCAGATTTTGTCAGATAATGAGTTCTTATCCCAAAAGCTGGAGTCATTCAATTTGTCAAACACTAGATTGCTATAGGTATCCTGAAACTTTTCTAAAGTTGTGAATTGTTTCTAGTATTTTTTTTTCAGTTGTCTCTCTAGATTTCTTTAAGTATGCCATCATATCATCTGCAAAGAATGATAATTTGGTTTCCTCATAACCTACTCTACTTTTTTAAATCTTTTTTTCTTCCCATTGCCAAAGCTAACATTTCTAATACAATATTGAATAATAATGGTGATAGTGGGCAAACTTGTTTCACTACTGCTCTTATTTTGAATGGTTCTAATTTGTCCCCAGTATTTATGATGCTTACTGATAGTTTAAATGATTATTCAAAGGAAACTGATTATTCAAAGGAAAAGTCCATTTATTTCTATACGCTCTAGTGTTTTAATAGGAATGGGTATTGGATTTTATCAAAATGCCTTTTCTGCATCAATTGAGATAATCCTGTGATTTTTGTTAATTTGGTTATTGATGTAGTTAGTAGTTTACCTAATTTTGAACTAGCCCTTCATTCCTAGTATAAATCCTAATTATCATAGTGTATTATCCTGGAGATGACTTTTTGCAATCTTGATGCTAACATTTTTTTTAAAGATTTTTGCATCAATATTCATTAAGGAAATTGGTCTCTTAATTTTCTCTCTCTCTCTCTCTCTTTTTTTTTTTTTAACTGCACCTAGTTTAGCTATCAGCATCCTATGTGTTGTGTCATAAAAGGAATTTGGTAGGACTCCCTCTTTCCCAATTTTTTTCAAAGTTTATATAGTATTGGAATTAAATGTTCTTTTAATGTACGATAGAATTCACATGTAAATCCATCTGGCCCTGGAGATTTTTTTCTTAGGGAGTTGATTGATAGCTTGTTCTTTTTCTTTTTCTTAAATTGGATTATTTAAATTATTTATTTTTTCTTCTGTTAACTTAGGCAATCTATATTTTTTATAGATATAACTTTATTTCATTTAGATTATCAAATTTATTGGCATATATTTGAGCAAAATAACTCCTAATTATTGCTGTAATTTCCTTTTCATTAGTAGAAAGTTCTCCCTTTTTATTTTAGAAACTAACAATTTGATTCTTTTCTTTCCTTTTTCTAATCAAATTAACCAAAGGTTAATCTGTTTTGTTGATTTTTTAATAAAACCAATTCTTAGTTTTATTTATTAATTCAATTGTTTTCTTATGTTTAATATATTAATCTCCCTTTTTATTTTCAGAATTTCAAATCTGGTAAATGAGGGTTTTTAATTTGTTTTTTTTCTAGCTTTTTAAATTGTAAGGCCAATTCATTGTTTATGTCTTTCTATATTTTATGCATTAGCATCTATCTATATAAAATTTCCCTTTATAACTGCTTTGGCTGCTTCCCACAAATTTTGGTATGTTGCCTCATTGTTGTCATTCTTTTGGATGAAGTTGTTGATTGTGTCTATGATTTGTTGTTTCACCCATTTATTCTTTAAGATTAGATTATTTAATTTCCAGTTAATTTTTAGTCTATTTTCTCCTGGCCTTATATTGCATGTGATTTTTATTGCATCATGATTTCAAAAACAATTGCATTTGCTATATCTGCCTTTCTGCGTTTAAGTTTTTATAGGTTCCATGAACTGCTGAGAAAAAAGTAAACTCCTTTCTGTCTCTATTTCAATTTTCTGCAAAGATCTATCATACCTAACTTTTCTAACATCCTGTTTACTTTCTTAACTTCTTTCTTATTTATTTTGTAGTTCAATTTTTCTAGTTCTGAGAGAGCACGGTTGAGATCCCCCACTAATATAGTTTTATTGTCCATTTCTTCTTGCATCTCTCTTAACTTCTCTAGGAAATTAGATGCTATAACACTTTGTGTGTTTAGTATTTATATTGCTTCATTATCTAGGGTACCCTTTAGTGAAATATAGTTTCCTTCCTTAACTCTTTTAATTAGATCTTTGCTTTTACTTGATCTGAGATCAGGACGGCTACCCCTGTTTTTTTTTTTTGTTTGTTTGTTTGTTTGTTTGTTTGTTTTTTTACTTCACCTGAAGCATAATAGATTTTGCACCAGCCCTTTACCTTCACTCTGTGTGTTTCATTCTGTTTTAAATGTGTTTCTTGTAAACAACATATTGCAGGATTCTGATTTTTAATCCAGTCTGCTATCCACTTCCATTTTATGGGAGAGTTGATTTCAATTACATTCACAATTAAAATAACTAATTATGTATTTCCAGCCATTTTATTTACTCTTAGTTATGCCTTTATCTTTTCTTTCCCCTTTCCCTCCTTCCCTTTATTTTGTTTTTGATGACTACTTCCCTCAAATAGCCCTCACCCTTTATACCCCTCTCCATTTTTTACACCTTTCCCCTAATACTTCTGTTTTCCCTTCTATTAGTTTTTCCTTTACTTTTCCCATTTCCCCTCCCACATCCCTACAAAGTGAGAGATGTTTTTCTGTGAAATCAAATACATCTAATATTCTCTGTTTGAGGGCGGAGCCAAGATGGCAGAGAAGACACACGCGACTTTCTAAGCTCTTCTCTTACCCTCTTTATCAATATTATATCAAGCCTCAAAAATAGTCTTGACTGCTACAATTCGTAAAGATAAGAAGTAGAACAACTCACCGACCAAAGAAAATCTGCAGTCTTGCCAAAAAAGGTTGGTTCTGGGGCCAGGGGGGAGATAGGCGCAGACAAGGAGAGAAATTAGGTTCCTAGGAGAGTCTCAAACACAGGGTGAAGACACAGATCTCAGCACTGCGCAAGCCCCAACCAGTACAGGGCTTTTCCTTAGGGCAGTTGGATCCTGCACGGCAGGAGGACGCAGCCTGGGTTAGCTCCAATCTGCAGTGGGGAGCTCGGCTTGGGGCCATAGAGCTTTTCAGGGCCGATTTGCATTGGGCAGAGACACTGGGCAGCAGAGTTCCGGTCTGCGGTCTGTGGTCTGCGTCAGCTGCTAATACTCAAAGTCCCACAGGGCTCGGCCTGGGCAGTGACACTTTCACCCTTAGTCTCTGCCGAGGGCAATCCTAACCCACTCAGCCCCTACCAAGAGTTTGATAGCTGGGCCAGTGCTGAATCCACTTCCTGTTGGGGAAGGAAAACTCCACCAGAGATCCCATACCTTGGAGCAGGAAATCGGTTTATCTTTCCCTGCTCTGCAGGAACGCTAACCCCTTGCCTAGAGACCCACCTAAAGGCTTTAAAACATGAATAAAAAGATGAAAAGAATAATCCAAGTTCTATACAGAAAAGAGCAGGTCACCCTGAAGAGCCTCATACAGCAAAAATGCATCAGACTGTCCTCCTTGACATGATGCTCCTCATAGAAGAGACCATTAAAGTCTCAAAAGAGGTTAGAAGATAAATGGGGAAAGGAAAGAAGCCTTTACAGAGGCAACAACTTCCTGAAATACGAATTGAAAAGTAAAAACAACTCGGAAAGTAAGAAATGTGAATTGAAAAATAAAGAATTCACTAGAAAGTAGGATTTGTGAATTGGAAAAGACAAAGAACTCAAGAAAGTAGGATTCCATGAATTGAAAAAGACAAAGAACCACAAGAAAGTAGGATCTGTAATTGGAAAGACAAATAATTCACTAAAAAAAATAAAAAACAAAATTAAATAAATGGAAAGAAAATTCCACAGACCAAAACAATACATTTAAAAACTCAATTGGACATATAAGAAAAAGTAAAAAGCTAATGAAGAAAATAATTCTTTAAAATTAGAACTGAACAAATAGAACCTAATGATTCATTGAGACAGCAAGAATAAATCAAGCAAAAACAAAAAAATGACAAACTGGAAAAACCATGAATTATCTACTTGCAAAAATGACAGACTTGGAAAATAGATCTAGGAGAGATAATCTGAGGATTATTGGACTTTCTAAAACTATGAATGAAAAAAGAGCCTAGATACTATTTTACAAAATCATCAAAGAACTCCTAGATGTAATAGAATCAGAAGGTAAAAATAGGCATTGAAAGAATTAATCGAACACCTTCTGAAAGAAAACCCTAAAATAAAAACCCCAAGAATATTGTGGCAAAATTTCAGAACTATCAGATTAAAAAAATTTTACAAAGCACAAAAAAACCCATTTAACTACCGAGGTGCCACAATAAGGATCACCCAAGATCTAGGCTGCTTCTACATTAAAGGAAAGAAAGGGCCTGGAATATGATATTCTGAAAGGCACAAGAACTTGAGATGCAGCCAAGAATAAACTACCCAGCTAAGTGAGCATTTTCTTCAGGGAAGAAGATGGACATTTAAAACAAAATAATTCCATTTGTTTCTGAAGAAAAACCAGAACTAAAACAAAAATTTGATCTCAACCATAAACTCAAGAGATGCACAAAAGGTAAAAATAACTCTTCAGAATTTTATTTCTGTTCTGGATATACAAAAAGAATACATGTATAATTTGATTGTACTGATATAACATAAAAGGGAAGTAGATATGGAAAAGGGATGATGGCTGAATAAGGTGGGAAGGAGGGATAAAAGAGAAACCACATCCCACAAAGAGCTAAGGAAACTTTATCATCATCTGAGGAATTTAAGAGGGGAGGAACATATTGTGAATCTTACTCTCATCAGAGGTGGCTCAAAGAAAAAATAATTTGACATTTGTTTTAGAAAAATTCTCTCACCTCATTAAAAAACGGGGAGAGGAAAAGGAAAAGAAAAAGAGTAATAAGGAAGGAAGAAGGAAAGACCTCAAAGGGGAGGGAGGGATTATAAAGAGTGATTAAGGTCATCGTGATACAAGAGGGACATAAGTTTAAAGGGAAAGAGGGTTGGGGGAGGCAAGAATAAGTAAAAGAACACAATCTGGGGTTATTGGATGGCAGGAAATACAGATTTAGTAATTCTAACCGTAAATGTGAATGGGATGAACTCCCCCATAAAGAGGAGGCAGATAGCAGACTGGATCAAAAGTCAGAACCCTACAATATGTTGTTTACAAGAAACACATTTAAAGCAGGGAGATACATATAGAGTAAAGGTAAAAGGCTGGAGCAAAAATCTATTATGCTTCAGGTGAAGTCAAAAAAGCAAGGGTAGCCATCCTTATCTCAGATCAAGCAAAAGTAAAAATTGATCTAATTAAAAGAGATAAGGAAGGAAACTACATCCTGCTAAAGGGTAGCATAAACAACGAAGCAATATCAATATTAAACATATATGCACCAAGTGGTATGGCATCCAACTTCCTAAAGGAGAAGTTAAGAGAGTTGCAAGAAGAAATAGACAAAAAACTGTAATAGTAGGAGATCTCAACCTTGCACTCTCAGAATTAGACAAATCAAACCACAAAACAAATAAGAAAGAAATTAAAGAAGTAAATAGAATATTAGAAAAATTAGGTATGTTGGGAATATACTTTCTTCTCAGCAGTTCATGGAACCTATTCAAAAATTGACCATATATTAGTACATAAAGACCTCAAAATTAAATGCAAGAAAGCAGAAATAGTAAATGCTTTCTTTTCAGATCATGATGCAATAAAAACTACATTCACAACAAAAAGTTAGGGAAATAGACCAAAAGTAATTGGAAACTAAACAATCTCATCTTAAAGAATGATTGGGTGAAGCAGCAAATTATAGATACAATTAATAATTTCACTCAAGATAATGACAATGATGAGACATCATACCAAAATTTGTGGGATGCAGCCAAAGCGGTAATAAGAGGGAATTTTATATCCTTAGAGGCTTACTTGAATAAAACAGAGAAAAAAAAAGATTAATGAATTGGGCTTGCAACTAAAAAAATAAAAAAAGACCAAATTAAAAACACCCAATCAAATACTAAATTGGAAATTCTAAAATTAAAAGGAGAAATTAAAAATATTGAAAGTAAAAAAACTATTGAACTAATTAATAAAACTAAGAGTTGGTTCTATGAAAAAGCCAATAAAATAGATAAGCCTTTGTTAAATCTGATTAGAAAAAGGAGGGAGGAAAATGAAATTAGTAGTCTTAAAAATGCAAAAGGGAGAACTTTCCACCAATGAAGAGAATTAGAAATAATAAGGAGTTATTTTGCTCAACTTTATGCCAATAAATTTGATAACCTAATGAAATGGATGACTACCTCCAAAAATACAGACTTCCCAGACTAACAGAGGAGGAAGTAAATTGCTTGAATAGTCCCATTTCAGAAAAAAGAAATAGAACAGGCAATTAAACAACTCCCTAAGAAAAATCCCCAGGACCAGATGGATTTACATGTGAATTTTTACCAAACGTTTAAAGAACAATTGGCCCCAATGCTATATAAATTATTTACGATAAAATAGGAATGAAGGAGTCCTACCAAATTCCTTCTATGACGAGACATGGTATTGATACCTAAAACCAGGTAGGCTGAAAACAGAAAAGAAAATTATAGACCAATCTCCCTAATGAATATTGATGCTAAAATCTTAAATAAGATAGTAGCAAAAGACTACAGAAAATCATCTCCAAGATAATACACTATGATCAAGTAGGATTTATACCAGGAATGCAGGGCTGGTTCAATATTAGGAAAACTATCAATATAATTGGCCATGTCAATAACCAAATTAACAAAACCATATGATCATCTCAATAGATGCAGAAAAAGCATTTGATAAAATCCAACATCCATTCCTATTAAAAACACTTGAGAGTATAGGAATAAAAGGGACTTTCCTTAAAATAATCAGCAGCATCTATTTAAAACCATCAGTAATCATCATATGTAATGGAGACAAACTGCAACCATTCCCAATAAGATCTGGAGTGAAACAAGGTTGCCCACTATCACCATTACTATTTAATATTGTATTAGAAACGCTAGCTATACCAATAAGAGCTGAGAAAGAGATTAAAGGAATAAGAATAGGCAATGAGGAAGCCAAATATCACTCTTTGCCGATGACATGATGGATATAGAGAACCCCAGAGATTCTGCTAAAAAGTTATTAGAAATAATCCACAACTTTGCAAAGTTGCTGGTTATAAAATAAACCCACATAAGTCATCAGCATTCTTATAAATCACTAACAAAATCCAACAGTCAGAGTTACAAAAGAAATTCCATTTAAAGTAACTACTGATAATATAAAAATATTTAGGAATCTATCTGCCAAGGGAAAATCAGAAACTTTATGAGGAAAATTACAGACCACTTTTCACACAAATTAAGTCTGATCTAAACAATTGGAAAAATATTAAATGCTCTTGGATAGGGCGAGCAAATATAATAAAGATGACAATATTACCTAAAGTAATCTATTTATTTAGCGCTATACCAATCAGACTCCCAAAAAACTATTTTAATGACCTAGAAAAAATAACAACAAAGTTCATATGGAAAACAAAAGAGTCAAGAATTGCAAGGGAATTAATGAAAAAATCAAATGATGGTGGCTTAGCTGACCAGATCTAAAATTATATTATAGAGCAGCAAGTTACCAAAACTATTTAGGATTGGTAAGGAATAGATTAGTTGATCAGTGGAATAGATTAGGTTCAAGGATAAAACAGTCAACAAATATAGGCAACCTAGTCTTTGAACGAAACGATCCCAGCTTTTGGGATAAGAACTTACTGTTTGATAAAAATTGCTGGGAAAATTGGAAACTAATATGAGAAACTAGACATTGATCCATACTTAACCTGTACACCAAGATAAGATCAAAATGGGTTCATGACCTAGAGCATAAAGAATGAAATTATTAATAAATTAGAGGAACATAGGATAGTTTACCTCTCAGACCTGTGGAAGGGAAGGTCTTTATGACCAAAAGCAGAACTAGAGATCATTACTGATCACAAAATAGAAAATTTCGATTATACCAAACTGAAAAGTTTTGTACAAACAAAACTAATGCAGACAAGATTAGAAGGGAAGCAATAAACTGGGAAAATATTTTTACAGTCAAAGGTTCTGATAAAGGCCTCATTTCCAAAATATATAGAGAATTACCACTAATTTATAAAAAATCAAGCCATTCTCCAATTGAAAAATGGTCAAAGGATATGAACAGACAATTCTCAGATGAAGAAATTGAAACTATTTCTAGTCATATGAAAAGATGGTCCAAGTCATTATTAATCAGAGAAATGCAAATTAAGACAACTCTAAGATACCACTACACACCTGTCAGATTGGCTAAGATGACAGGAAAAAATAATGATGATTGTTGGAGGGGATGGGGAAAACTGGGACATTGATCATTGTTGGTGGAGTTGTGAACAATCCAACCATTTTGGAGAGTAGTTTGGAACTATGCTCAAAAGTTATCAAACTGTGCATACCCTTTGATCCAGCAGTGTTACTACTGGGATTATATCCCAAAGAGATTATAAGAAGGAAAGGGACCTGTATGTGCACGAATGTTTGTGGCAGCCCTCTTTGTAGTGGCTAAAAACTGGAAACTGAATGGATGTCCATCGGTTGGAGAATGGTTGAATAAATTGTGGTATATGAAAATTATGGAATATTACTGTTCTGTAAGAAATGACCAACAGGATAATTTCCAGAAAGGCCTGGAGAGACTTACATGAACTGATGCTGAGTGAAATGAGCAGGACCAGGAGATCATTATACTTCAACAACAATACTATATGATGACCAGTTCTGATGGATCAGGCCATCCTCAGCAAACGAGATCAACCAAATCATTTCTAATGGAGCAGTAATGAACTGAAGTAGCTTATGCCCTGAAAAAGAACTCTGGGAGAATGACTAAAACCATTACATTGAATTCCTCAATCCCTATATTTATGCACACCTGCATTTTGATTTCCTTCAAGCTAATTTACAAATATTTCAGAGTCTGATTCTTTCTTACAGCAAAATAACATTTTGGTCAGGTATACTTATTGTGTATCTAATTTATATTTTAATATATTTAACATCTACTGGTCATCCTGCCATCTAGGGGAGGGGGTGGGGGGGTAAGAGGTGAAAAATTGGAACAAGGGGTTTGGCAATTGTTAATGCTGTAAAGTTACCCATGTATATATCCTGTAAATAAAAGGCTATTAAATAAAAAAAAATAATATTCTCTGTTTGAACCAAATCTGATGAGAATAACATTCACACAATGCTCATCCCCCTCCTTTCTTTTTTCTTCCATTATAATAGTTCTTCTTTGCCTCTTCCTGTGACGCATTTTACCTCTTTTTTCCCCTCTTTTTCTACTATAATCTGCTTTCCACCTCTAGTGTTTTTTCATATTATCATAATAAAATCATATTATACCCACACTCTCTAAATCCATAACCGAAATATAGTTCTCAACAGTTTTTTCCTTTTTTATCTTTGTATGTTTCTCTTGAGTTTTTGTTTGGAAATCAAGTCTGTCCTCCTGCCCTTTTGAAACAGACCTGTCCTGAAGTTCTTCCAAGGTATCTTTTTCTGGAAATGTGTTGTACTCCAAATATTTGTGAGTTCTTTGACTCCAAAACTAATTTAGAGACAATCTACTGTTGATTTGAGAGAAGGTCAGAGGAGGTCATAGAAAGTTGTGTCTGCTCTCCACCATCTTGGCTCCACTCACTTCTTGGGCTAGCTTTGCTGAAAATCAACAGATAAAATCCCATGAGTTAAGGATATCAATTTTTCATCTAGGGATGTAAACAGCTTAACCTTTACATTATATATATATATATATATATATATATATATATATATATAAAGAATAGAAAGGTAAGCAAGGGAATACATATATATGTATATATATTCCCTTGCTTACCTTTCTATTCTTCTCTTGAATCTTGTAGTTGAAGATTACATTTTTTGTTTGGTTCAGAGTTTTTCAATGGAGATTATTGAATGTTTCTTCCTTCACTGAAGCTCCATCCACTCTCCTGAAAGATGATTTAGTTCTTTGTTGTAGCCCCAGGTTCTTTGCCTTCTGGAATTGCAGAACATCTGATTCTTTATTGTAGAGCTATTAGATCCTGGATGATGCTGACTGTTGTTCTTTGATATTTGAATTGCTTTTGTCTGGCAGTTTGTAGTAGTTTTTTTTTTTTTTTTTTTTTTTTTTTGAGATTGTAGTTATGGAGTTTTGCAATAATGTTCCTCAAAGTTTTCCTTGAGAAATCTCTTTCTTAAGGTGATTAGTGGAATCTTTCAATGATTATTTCTCCCTCTGTTTCTAGTATATAAGTGCAGTTTTTCTTGATGATCTCTTTAAGAATGCAATCCAAGCCTTTTTCATTTATTTATTTATTTATTTTTGGTAATAGCCTTCAGGTAGACCAATACTTTTTAAATTGTCTCTTCTGATTCTATTTTCCAGGCTGGCTGCTTTTCCAGTGAGATACATACATACATACGTACACACACACACACACACACACACATATATATATATTACATTTTTTCATTCTTTTTAATTTGTTTGACTGATTCTTGATATCTCATAGTCATTAGCTTCCATTTGCCCCCTTCTAGCTTTTAGTGTATGATTTTCTTCAGGTAGCTTTTTTATCATTTTTTTTTCTATTTTGCTAATTCTACTTTTGAATGTGTTGCTTTCTTCAGTGTTTCTTTCTTTCTTTTGCATTTTGTCACTTGTTTTTCATTTGTTTGTTTGTTTGCTTTGTTTTGTTTTTTGCTGAGGCCATTTGGATTAAGTGACTTGTCCAGGGTCACACAGCTAGGAATGGCCACATTTATTTTTTAACAAATTGCTTTCCTTTTCCAAGTTAATGAAATTCTCTAGCATAACTCTCATCTTTTTCCTCATTTTTTCTTCTACCTCTTTTATTTGACTTTTGAGGTCTTTTATGAGCATTTCCAAGATCCTTTTTGATTTGAGACCAACTCATATCACTATTTGAGATTTCTTCTATGGACATCTGGGTTGACCCATCTGGGTTGATGTTTTGATTTTACCTGTCACCAAAGCAGCTTTCTATGGTTAAGATTTGTTGTTGTTGTTGTTTTCTGTTTCTTGGTCATTTTCTTTCCTTTTGGATAATTCCTTTTTAAAAAAACTTTTAGGGTTAAGATTTTTCTCTGGGGTAAAGGGGGCACTATCCCAAGCTCCCTTTGCAACTCTGAGCCTTGACTTTGAGTACAAGGGCCCCTTGTGTCTGCAGGGTTTGCTCTATCTTCTCTTTTGAAGAAACAGCTTGGTTTTCCAGATTTTGCTTTCTGAGCTTGAATTGGAGGCTGTCTCACTAGTCTGCTGGTCTACTGAGGCAGGATTGAAGTTCTCAGTTGATGATTTGCTGTGACCTCTCTTGAAATTTTTCCAATTTATGTTGAGGGGGAGAGTGGTTTCATTCCATAAGACCAATTAGAGGATTGGTTTTGAGGGAAACTGGGAGAGCTGTAGCGACTTTCTGGCTTCACTCTGCTGTCTTGGCTTCCCAAAATATGAAACCTCTTACAAAAAAACATTAAATCTGGAAGACAAATCAAGAAGAAAAAATATAAGAATAATTGAACTGCTTGAAACCTGTGACCTAAAAAGAACTTTGATTTAATAATGCAAGAAATAATCCAGGAACTTGTCCTAGAGTGATAGAACAAGAGAGGAAATTAGAAATAGAGAAAAAAATCACCAATCACCACATAAATGAGATCCCTTGTGGAAAAAACAAAGGAATATTATTGCTAAATTTTGAAACCCCCAAATCAAAGAGACAATTTTCCAAGAAACGAGGAAAAAAAAACACTTCTAATAAGTTGGAGCTACAATTGGAATTGTACAGGACTTTTCAGCAGTCACAATAAAAGGCAGCAGATCCTAGAATCACATCTACTGACAAACAGTAAATTAGGCTTGAAGCCAAATATATATATACTTTCTATCAAACCAACTCAAACTTAATAGAAAATTAAACATCAAAGATCAATTTCAAGGCACTCAACATGGACAAATTGGTTATATATGTATATTTTTAACATGGGAAATATATCTCATGTGTTTAAGATTGTCAATTGGGGCATTATAAAGGTAAAAATAGTAATTATGTTATACAAATAAGGCACAAAGGAAGACTAGACACAGAATTGTTAGAGCGGGGAGAAGGTCTCATCGTTCTGAAAATATACTCATATTGAGAATGGGTTAATAGGAAACACTACATAAAGGATATAGCAGTGGATGGGGAAGCAAAAGGTGAGAGAAAAAGACAAGATCCATGGGAGGACTAGGAGCTTAAGTAATAGCAAGGCAAATTAAGGAGCAGAATTAAGACAAGGAGTCAATGGGAATAGTAATGATATGTGTATGTGTATATGGGTGAGAGTTGTATATATGTATATGTTTGTATATAATTTCATATATACATATTATTTCTTAACTATAATTTGCTTGAGGGTGGTGGTGAGTGGAAAAAAGAATAAAATAAAGTGCATAGCAGAACAATGTACAAGGAAGTAAAAGATGGGACTCAGGAATATTCTTTCTCACATAATATATACTTTCTTGAATTGGTAATTTGTTGTTAAATATTTTGAATTCTCCCTTATGTTCTGCTGGACACATGACAATGTTCTCTTTTGTTTTGTATTCCTTTTCTATTTTTTCTTTTTTTGTTACTCTGTTTTTTAATAAAATTTTTAAAATAGAAGGAAATAGAGTAGGTAACAAGGAAATAAATTATCATTTGTTGAAGATGATATGATGGTATACTTAGGAGAATCCTAGAGAATCAACTAAAAAACTGCTAGAAATACCTAAAAACTTTAGCAAATTTGCAGGACCCAGAATAAATCCAAATAAATTATTGGCATTTCTCTATGTTACCAACAAAATCTGACAACAATTGATACAAAGAGTAATTCCATTTAAAATAAATGTAGACAATATAAAATATTTGGGAGTCTATCTGTCAAGACAAATCCAACAACTATATAAACTCTATCACAAAACACTTTCCACACAAATAAATTTAGATCTAAACTATTGGTAGAGTATCAATTGTTCAAGAGTAGGACTAGCTAATATAATAAAAATTATAAATCTACCTAATCTACTTATTCAGTGTCATACGAATAAAACTGCAAAGATATTATAGAGCTTGAAACAAAAAGTTAATAATTTCAAGGGATTTAATAAAAAAAAGTAAACACAGGTGGCTTAGCTATTCTGATAAAGGCCTCATTTCTAAAATATTCAGAGAATGGACTCAAATTTATAAGAATACAAGCCATTTTCCAATTGATAAATGGTCAAAGGATATGAACAGATAATTTTCAAGTGATGAAATTAAAGCAACCTATAATCATACAAAAATGCATTATTGATTACAGAAATGCAAATTAAAACAATTCTGAAGTACTTCCTCACACCTCTCAGATTGATTAAGATGACAGGAAAAGATAATGATAAATGTTGGAGAGCAAGTGGGAAAACTGGGACCTTAATATATTGTTGGTGTAGTTGTGAACTGATCCTAGCATTCTGGAGAGAAATTTGGAACTATACCTAAAGGGCTATCAAACTATGTAAACCTTTTGGTCCAGTATCCTCTATTGGGTCTGTATCCTAAAGAGATCATAACAAAGGAAAAGGACACACATGTGTAAAAACTGCTTGTAGCAGGTCTTTTTATAATGGAAAGGAACTGGAAATGGAGTGGATGCCCATGTTGGAGAATGGCTAAATAAATTATAGTATATGAATATAATGTAATATTATAATTCTTTGTGAAATGATCAACAGAGTGATTTATATTATATTGTATACCAACAACAAAGATTATGCGATAATCAATTCTGAGGGACTTGGTACTTTTCAACAATGATGGAGAGCCATCTACATCCAAAGAGAGGACATTGGGACCTAAATGTGGGTCAAAATATAGTGTTTTCATTTTGTTGTTGTTATTGTTGTTGTCTGCTTGTTTGGTTTTTTTTTTTTTCTTTCTCATTTTTTCTTTGTTGATCTGAATTTTCTTGTGCAGCATGACAAATGTGGAAGTACGTTTAGAGGAACTGCCTATGTTTAACCTATATTGGATTGCTTGCTCTCTAAAGGAGGAAGGAAGTGGGGAAGGAGGGAGAAAAAAATGGATCACAAGATTTTGCAAGAGTGAATGTTGTAAACCATTTTTGCATGTATTTTGAAAAATTAAATGCTATTATTGTTTAAAAAGAATTTTAGCTTGTATTATATTTGTACTTATGTTGTCACACACTGTTATTATCCTACCCTACCTCCCATTCTTACACATTCATCTCTATTGAAAACTATAACCTTTCTAAAGGAAGGTACATTTTATTTTTGTCTTTTGTTTTTGTATTTTGTATCTCAAAGACCTACCACAGTGTCTTGAACATGAACTGAAGGGAGAGAAAGAGACAGACAGAAGGAGAAAAAAAGAGAAAAAAGAGGGGGGAGGGAGAGAGAGAGAGAGAAAGAGAGAGAGAGAGAGAGAGAGAGAGAGAGAGAGAGAGAGCGCTCAGAGAGATGATTTCTGAACTTTCTTTTCTTCCATTCCAAGTATTTACTGATGCTACTTCTCCATCTTTAAATTATCAATTTATCTTGGTAATTTCTATGTGTTTCTGGACTTTTACTTTTCATTATGTATTATTATTTGTATCATTTCAATTTGTTGGGGAAATAGTTATTTCTTTCAATCAACAAATTTCCAAAATTATGTTTAAGCCATTGCTCAGATGAAGCATTCCTAACCATTCTTCCTTAATGTTAGTGTCGTCCTGCTGAAATTACATCCAATTATATACCTATGCCATGAAAGCATACATATATAAACACATACAATTTATAAATAGTTTCTCACATGATTTATACATAATTATTGCCATTCCTTAAAACATGAACCTATTGAGTACAGAGACTGCATTTACCTTTATTTCAATGCCTGAAATATGGGAGATGTAAAACAAAAGCTTCTTGAATTGTTTTGACAATATTCTCTGATTATCTATTTATGTCTACCCTATTTTCTTTTTCTTTCTTTATTCCTCCTGTCCTTTCTACCTCCCTCCCTCCCTTCCTTCCTCCCTCCCTTCTTTCCTCCCTTCCTTCCTCCCTTCCTTTCTTCCTTCCTTCTTTCCATTCTGTCTTTAAAACAGGAAAAACAAAAAAGTAGGGCTTAAAAGCCCTGATCATATTAAAATATGAACGTCCCCAAACCTAGAAGTCTTTGACTTAATTTTTATATCTATAACTTAATTGTATACATATCCTTTTATTTCTCATTTAGGGAGAAGAAAAATGTAATTTTGAAAATGTGACTGGGATTTTACTATATTTAAATAGTTTTATGTGGTTGCAGAAGAAAGTCAAGTATTTTATAACAGTATATAAATTCACTAATGGATAGTTTCATAATAGGTTCTTAAGATTTCTTACACTCAGGTAATTATTTTAAATAATTTTTTCCAGACTTAACATTATTATAACATGTCAGATAGTACTACCTAAGAGAAAGGAGGGGAAACAGCAAGAACAGGGTTATAGCATTAATGGATGTGAATATGCAATTTGTCATCTACTTTTTCCATTTCAAGGGGAAAGAGGAAAGGCATTTCTCCAGTTAAAGGAAATAGTTAATTGCTGTTCTTTTATAAATAAATTGAAAAGAAGGGAATTTTCCACCCTTTTTCTTTTAAAAATCATAGCAACGGAAGTAAAAGTATGAAAATGAATTCCTACAATTGCAGTTTTTAACATGATATTCAACCTAACATCTTCCTGTGTGACATTAATACCTTTGAGTTTATGTTGTTTTTACTTCACTGTACACTCTGAATTGAGCTTTGCTTTTTTTCCCTTACAGAAACAAGATATACACTACCTAACTCATAGGATTTTTATGAGAAAATTACCTCATACATCTTAAAGTGATAAATAAATGTGGGCTGTTATTAAAAAGAAAAAAATACAAATTTTTCTTTTTCTTGGAGTAGTTTGTTGGTGTTCTGATCATTTTATACAGCTAAACAAGTCTCTTGCACCAATCAAGGTATGCTTTGCTCTAGAGGCTTAGTTTCCTTCAGAGTTACAAAATGGTACAAAGGAATATGGTGTCCATATAGATTTTTTCCCTGCATCCTTACAAAAACAGTGGAACAGTGGAACCAGGGACTCTAACTGGCCCATAGGGAGACAGGAGTAAAAGCCAAATGATTCTTCCTAGTATTCTAGCATATCTGGCTACAAAAGCCCTGAAATAGCTCATGTAAAAGGCACAATTTTAAATATCAACTAAACATTCCTCTTCTGGCTATTTCCCATATGTATTTTGAAGATTGGAAAGAATAATAGACCTCAGGGGCCCAATTTTCATGTCACCTTGTCAAATCACTTTTACCTTGAGCTATAAAAACACTCAGGTTGGGACAGTGCCTTGCCCACATTTAATTGGCCTCACAAGAAGGTCTGTTCTAAGAAGAAAAATCAAAGGATTGATGGAAAGAAAATCAATAAAGTCTTTTTGGTGACTTAATATTTGGAGCAAATTATTACCCTTAATTCATTCCTATGAAAGCTCTCTAATCATCTTTCCTTAGAAGCCTAAGGAAATATTATTGCCCTTCTTTACTTGATCCTTTTTTTTTTGGATCTTATAAATATCAGCTATAATTAATATGGTTTCATGTCTTAATGCATAACAAATTGGTTTATTTAAAGGAAGGGTATGGTAAACCAGTACCTATTCAAAAACATTAAATAGAAATTTCATTAGTAAGTTTGTATTAAGGAAGGTAGTGCAGTATTCCAAATTGGATAGAATACTGGATTTGGAATGGGAGTTTGGATCTTATCTCTGATATTTAATAGCTATGTAGTTTACAAAATTTCATATTCTTTCCCAGGGCCAGATACTTATGACATACATGATCTTAGGTTATCCTGCCTTATGTGTGGGGTGTTTTTTCTCTAATACTATCAGCTTATACTCCCATTTATTAGGGACCAGTGACTAATAGTCATTTTATTTAAACACCAAACATTTATTGGCTTTTTCAAATAAGTTTTGCCTTAAAAGACATATTAAAATCATATGCACAAATTTCCTTAAATATCTCTGGGCCATACTGTTCTTCATACTTCTTAACAGGAAGGGTAGACCCAAAACTTAGCTCAGTTGCTAAATAGAATTGTTACAAATAATTTCACATCCAAAGGCAAAATAATTGCTGAATTTGTCTTCCTCTCCACTTTTACTAGGACAGGGTCCCTAAAGGGTGATTTTTATTTTTAGGGATTTTGATGGTGGGCTGGCTGAAAGACTCAATCTGGAGTCTTTCTCAGATTCATTGGCTCATTTTTTTTTAATTTTCAAAACTCCCAAGGTAAGAGTTTCCTCTGTATTCATGAGAGAAGGCATTAAAAATACCTTCCTGAAATTAATAAAACAAAGGTTGAGTAGACAATAATGACCTGTTTCTTAGAATTTCTTTCCTTCCCATCAAAGAGCTTCTTTTTGAATATGTGGTTAGCTAACACGAATCAGTCACAGGATATTTAATATGCTTCAGGGCTTCTCCAGGTCATGTCTTTTACAGATGGTGAAGATTCTTCAGGGAGTAGATTTCTCAGATTGTCTATATGGAGAAACACTGTTCTAGGTTCTCTGTGCATGCAGAGACCTCAAAGTAGGTATACAAACATCAGAAAGACATTTATCCATCAGATAACATTGATTGCTAGTCCCAGGTTTACTATTATTTGTATGTGCCTTACTGGAGTAGAAGTGCTCAGAAGCATCAATAACCTTCTATCTCTTAGTTTTATTTCCCTTTACAGATAAATATTCTAAACTTAGAGTCTGAAATATAATACGTTGTTGTTATTGTTGAGTTTTAGTCATTTCCAACTCTCCGTGACCCCATTTTTTTTGGCAAAGATAGTGGCCTTGTTTACCATTTCCTTTCTAGCTTATTTTACATAAAAGTACCCAAGACAAATACAGATAAGTGATGTGCCCTGGGTCACACAGCTAATAAGTGTCTGAGGGCAAATGTGAACTCATGATGATTAGTCTTCCTGATTTCATACCTTAGATTCTTTCTACTGTGCCATCTAACTGCGCAAAATATAATATATGATATAAAGAGATAGAGATGTTCATACAAATGTCATTATAGATACAGATGTCTAGATATAGATATAGATATAGACAGATCTAGATTTAGGTAGATGAGGTAGCTAGTTGGTACAGTAGACAAAGCATTATGACTGGAGTCATGAAGACATCTGTCATTCATGAAGACATGAAGACTAGCCTCAGATGCTAGCTGTGTAACCCTAGGCAAATCACTGATTTACCTCAATTGCTCAACTGTGAAATGATCTGGAGATGAAATGGCAAACCACTTCTCTATCTCTCTGTCTCTCTGTCTGTTTCTCTCTCTGTCTCTATATTTATAAAGTGAGATACATTATATATGTATGTTTATGTGTGTGTATGTGTATGAGTATGCGTGTAGAAGCCCAATTTTCTCCTAGGCTCTAGAAGTTTCTGAAATATAGTCTTGATCAGGAAACAGAAATTAAAAGATCTACATATTTTTCCCTACGTAGGCAAAGGAATATAATAATACAGTTCTCATGGGACATAATTATAGAAACTTTGGAATTGATATAGCTTCTAGAATCCTTAACATATATTCTAAAAGTTACAGAAGAGATTTATACAATTTGATTCATCAATGACTATGTACTAGGACTAAAGCTCAAGTCATTTACTTTATTTCTGACAACCTAGGATATCAAAATGATTAGCAACCAAGAAATCAATGCTTCTGAAGATAGATGGATTTTCCATTCTCATGTCAGCCTACATATTTCTATTATCCAAAATACCCTTCTCATCAGATGTGTTTCTCTTGAGAGGTAGGGAATTTTCATTTTATTTAGTAATATTCTTTTTTGCTAAATCTTGGGTGATCTTTGTGTAATTTGTTTCAGTCCTAAGCTTGAAAAACTGAACTGGGCTGAATCAGAATTTTCTCAGACACAAGATCTTAGCTCACTCATGGCACATAAACATGGAATGTGAGATCTAGTGATAACTAAATCTCAGGATAGTTACTGTTTTTTCTGCATCAATAGTCTGACCATGGTCAAGTATCTCTAACTTCATTTGGCTATCATCGTGCCATCATGGAATAAAGTGAATAAAATGATCAGTACACCTCCTCCAAGAACACCATCACCATCATCATATCAATACATATATTTTACTATTTTCTTTACAGTGAAGCATATCATTTATCATTCAATTTTATCAGCCCAAATCCTCCTGTCCTTCTTTGTCAGAGGAGGACATTTATACTTTCAGGTACTGTTATATATAAAAAATGATATAATATTTTACTATCTATCAAAGTCTACTCTCACCATGGAAAAGTTTGTCTGAGAGACATTTTCTTTTTCTCTAAAGTTGAGATGATGATTCCTATATGATCCATTTTACTATGTTGGTTGATATAAGGTCCAAATAAGATATCACATATATATATATATATATATATATATTTTTTTTTTTAAAATTGTATTTTATAGTACTTTATGAAAGTACTATAAAAGCGATATCAATCCTGCCGGAAGGATAGAAATATTGTTAATTGGAGGATATATCATGAAGAAAATTGGTATTTGTTCCTAAAATTAGAAAATTCTTCTTGCAAAAACAATTGTCTATTTTATTTGCTTTTTCCCCCACCAGAGGCGACTTTATTGTGCTTGATGTTAGTTTTGATGCTTCTTTGGAATGTCTATATAATTTCTTCTAATAGTCAATATAAATAGTTGATTTTCACAAAGAAAATCATTTTCAATCCAAAGGAAAATTGATATTTTGTTATGAAACAATTTTGATATTACAAAGTTTTATTATCACTAAACAATCATTTAAAAACCTCAGAAATACCATGAAAAAGCAAAGATTTTTGCTGCATACTATTTTGGTGGCAAGAAATTATGATATCCTTCCAATATTAAATCTTATATCAAAGTCATTTTACAACTTTAAAAGGAAATTAAAAAGTGGTAATCATTAATCACATTAATACAGTGGTAATCACTGTAAAATGACCTTAAAATAGTGAAGGATTAATTGTTTTGCTAACATTGGGTGCTCATATTAAAGGCTATTTTTTTCTTTTACCATGGGATTTCCCTCACGATAAAGAATGTTCTAACCTGCTTTAGCATTATGCACTTGAAGCCTAGGTCTTGACTTTTCAAAAACCATGTACTTCTCTGGGGCTAGTTTCACACTAACTATGCTATTAAATTATTTTTCCATTTATAAATTCTGATTGGCTTATGGTATTTGTGTTGTGAAATGTATATTATACTGTCCCCTTTTGAACCTGACAAAAAGTTTTTCAAGACTCAATCCAATTGAATCTTCTATGTGGTCATTTCCTACCTAGTCAAATATTGTTTCAATTTATATAAGAACTTAAGAGGTTATATGTGATTTAGTTTAGAAATTATTTCTACAATGGGGAATCAAAGGCCAAAAAATAATCTTTCTTACAGAAATGTAGAAATGAGTTCATATAAAGACAACTACAGCAATCATATAATTCCTTGTCAAGAAAACCTCAAATCAGGGTCACTATGCATGAATATGACTGAAACAAATGAACAACAATAACAAAAATCCTTCTATTTTAATAGGACTAATCTCATAGCTAGTTACTTCCATTATTGTTATACTCTTCAACTACCCTCAACTGGAGAATGGACATAGAATGAATGAGAGGTGCTTCATTATGCAACTGCTCCTATCACTGATTAAGATCACAGCATAGAAAACCAGGAGGAGAGGCACAGTTTTTCAAGAACAAACTGTACACATCACATTTTATGTATTTTAAGATACTAATTCCTCTGTATCATTAAATTCTTCTAAAACAATGGAGCACATATTGCTTGTTCTATTTTGTACTGTTTGCCCAACTGAGAAAAAATGCTACCTCCTCCTCATAAAATAGAATCCTATTTATAGTGTTCCAATTACTTTAAGCTTGAGTTAATATACAATATAAAATCAACAAAACAACAAGAATAGAATTGTAGTACTGGAGATATCTTAACCATCATTTAGTTTGACCTCTAAAGAAAAAATATTTAGCAAGTGTCTACTTTGTGATGGACATTAGGGATACAAAGACAAAAAAGCTCCTTTATGTTCAAAGAGCTTATTTTATATTGTGAAAAACAAAACGTATACTTTACAGATATATACATTATAAAGAAAGTAAATAAGAAATTGTAGTGGGGCAAGTAGTAAGACAATATATAGGAGATCAAGCTTGAGAAAACTTTTAAGGAAGCTAAAGATTCTATGAATTGGTATGCATTCTAAGGCATAGAGACAGAAGATGGCATGTGTGTGAGGGACAGCAAGATCAACATAGAATATAGAGCACATTAAGGGGAATAATGTAAAATAAGATTGGAACAGTGATTTGGACCTGGGTTCCTAAAGTTTTTAAATACCAAAAAGGAATATGTGTTTCATCCAAAAGTCTATTAGAGTCATTAGAGTGAGCAAGCTGCTTTCATGTTTAGACTTATACTTAAGGAAAATAAATTAATAGTTATGTGAAAAATCAATCAGAAAGAGAAGAGAGACTTGAAGGAGATAGGAGTTTATTATGATATCTAGGCAAGAAGTAATTCATATATGAATGGTGTGGTGATTTAGTGAGTAGAGAAAATGGGATGTGCACAAAATAAATTGTGGTGATAGAATTAAAAAGTATTGAAAACTGATTGAATATGGAAGTGATAAAAAGTAATGGGATAAGAATGAATCTAAAGTTGTAAACTTGGATGATTAGAAAAATGGTACAGAGAATAGAAAAAGTGAATTCTGGAAATAGGGCGTATTGGGGGGGGCCTGGAAAGGTTTGTGTTTTTTGACAGAAACATCAAATGATATTAACAGAACTATATTGAATAGAATATATTACACCAAAAAAAAACACAGATCTTGAGTTTCAATTTTCTGGCTTTATGAAACTATATCCATTTCCTTTAGTAGATACTAACTCTATCCATGTAGATAAATTCAAGCTTTAAGTTGTGCCTGGGAAAAAATGGTAAAGTGTACTGATTTATTGCAGTTCATGCAGTTTGGCAGAGCTGATGGTAGGGTATCTACATTTCCTAATTCACAGGGAATTGGATATTGCTAATTTCCTCAGTTTGTTGATGGCTTTGATATTTTTTATTTGTTATATATTTATATACAAAGATTAAAGTTTCAAATGGATGTTTGAGCAGTAGACATATTGAAAAAAAATCCTGAAATTGTTCTTTCTATATTTTTTCTTCTTATTTCATATTTTCACTTATGTATCATTTTCTTTCCTACAACCCTTTTTTACTCATTTAAACAGTTAAAAAATCCAGATCACTTTTCCTTTCCATCTCTCCTAAGTTATGAACGTTCCAATGAACCTAGCTAACTCTAAGAATGGTGATGTTATGTATAGAAATAAAGAAATTAGTTTGTCTGAAGCCGAGTTCATTATTTCCCCCCATCCTCTCTTCTATTTAGTTCCACTATTACTTTTGGGGGCACTATTTTCTTCCTAGTCACTCAGTCTTACAACATATATGTCATCCTCCATCCTTATGTCCAGTCAATTATCAATTCTTGCCAATTACTCCTACATAACATGGTTCATGTATGACCTCTTCCTTTCTTTGACATTACTACAACTATGATTCAGGCAATCATCACCTTACAACTGGAATATTTCAATAGTATGATGAGTTCTTTTGAATAATTCATCTTTCCCCTTTCTAGTTCATACTTTAACTACCATAACTTTCTAAGATATAGTTCTGGCTATATTCTATAATACCTCTCCAAATACCAACCCTTTAGAATCAACTTTTGTGATACCCTATTACCTCCAGAATTAAATATAAAAATCTTTTAGTCCTTTGTTATCTGGCTTATTCCTATCTTTCTTCTTACACATTATTCCTTCCCAAGAACTTTGTGATTCAGTGAGGTCCACCTTGTTATTCTTCAAAGATGACTCATTATTTCCCAGTTCTGGGCATTTTGCTGGCTGCCCACCAAACTTATCATTCTCACTAGAGTGCCTTATCATTTCCTTTGCTTCCTTAGAGACTCAGCTAAAATATCATCTTTGTCAAGAAGTCATTCATAGTCCTTAAACACAGTGCTTTCCTTCTTAAATAATCTCCATCTCAAATATTATGTCTTCAAATATAAGTTCATGTTTTTAACATTTTTATTTGCATGTGATATCTTCCATTAGATTGTGAACTTCTTTAGAGTAGGGACAAAATTCTTTTTTTTTTCTTTACTTTATATTCTTGGTGATTAAAAACATAGTGTCTGGAATATTGTATGTGTTTAATACATGCTTCTTGACTTTTTGACTTATGAAACTATCCTAGGAGAAATGATACTGACTATAGAGTCAATCATTCAATACACAAATATTTATAAAGGACTTCTTTTGTGCTAGGAACCGTGCAAGACAACTGGAGATATAAATACAGAAATGAAACCAATATATAGTTCAAAGGTCTTGCTTCTATTAAAGGAGACAACATATACTAATATGTCTAAAAATGAAGTACAATCAAAGCATAGAAAATAAAGGGAAAATTGTCATATGTCAGTGCTGAGGAAATCAGGAAAGTGTAAAAGAGGTGATGTTTTAATTGTACTTTACCTAAGGCTTCTAATAGGTGGATCTTCAGGAGCATGTCTCAGTCATGGGTAAAATGCTAGAAAGAGCTATAGGAAAAGGAGTTAGAATATCAGGGACAGGAAGAGTAAAGTAAACATTATAAGGCAGTAACATATAGTGGAAAGAGTTATGCATAAGGCTAGAAAGGTAAACTGGACTATGCTATGAAGTTTTTAAAATGCCAAATAAAGATATTCATATTTTATTCTAGAGATATAAAGGTACCCCAAGAGTTTGAGTTGGGGAGTATCATGGTTAAATCTGTGGTTTTGAAACAGCACTATAGAATCTGTGAGGAGGATATTGTAGAAAGGGGAAATAGTTGATGTAAGAAGAACAAAGAGGTGTCTATTACAATTGTCCAGATAATAAGTGGTAATGGTTTAAACTAGGGCAATGTCTATATAAATGGAAAGGGATCAGTTGGGAAATATGTTGTCCACAACAGAAATAAGTTGGTGGTAAGGAAAAGAGAAGAGGAAAAGATAACTCTAGTATAGTCAACCTAGCTAATTATAAAAATGGTGATGCTGTGTATAGAAACAAAGAAATTAGGAATATATTGGGGGAAATAAAGTGGTTTTTATTTGGGGAATTTTGATTTTTATATTCCTCTGAGGCTCCACTATGGAAAATCCAGTATGTAATTGATGACATGGGATTGGAACTGAGGAGATAGACTAGAGCTGGGATTGTAGACCTGGAAATCATAGATATAGATAGGATAATTATATGCATCACAGCCAATGAGCTCTGAGACACACACACAGGCAGACAGAGATAGAGAAACAGAGCCAGAGACTGAGAGACACAGGAGAGACAGAGAAACAAAGACAGAGACAGAAACATAGAAACAGACACAGAGAGAAAAACAGAAAGGGAGTAGGAGAGGAAAGGAAGGAGGATGGGAGAGAATAAAGAAGAGGGAGAGGGAGAGATAAAAAGAGGGAGAAGGAGGGCATTTGTGGAGAGAAAGAAAAATGTGGTTTCTAATTCAAATTCTACCACTAGCTACTTCTGTGAATTCTCTAATAGTCATTTTCTGAGCCATAGGTTCATCTTTTGTAAGGAAACAAAATAAAGGAGTTGGGATAGATCACCTTTAAAGTCCTGCCTAGTGTTTAATCTATGAGCCTTTTTATTTACTTTCTTTTGTTTGTGACAGCTATTTGTGGTCTGATCAATTACACAACTGGCCATTTGATTAAGCTAGCAGCTTATTCTTCATTAAATTAACTTGTTTTGGAGCATGGGGTAGGTTCAGATGTGTGGTATAAATGTAGTATGTTAATTCCTTATTATGTGCAGCCCACATGGAGTTCTGTGGATATCATAGTTTAAAACTGCTTTCCTATTACCAAAAAAAAAATCATTTTGCTGTTATAGAAAAAAAAAATCACTGCACAATCATGTTTTCATGTGCCATAAAAGTGTGTGTGTGTGTGTGTGTGTGTGTGTGTGTGTGTGTGTGTGTGTGTTTACCAGAAAGTGTCATTGATTTACTTGTGGTAATGTAGGGGCCCTTGATTAAGAGTTTGACAAATCCCCATTGAAACAGAATAATAAATCAATCTTTTACTGGAAAAGCCTGAGAGGAGAGTAAGTGAAGATGCTATACATTAATACCTGAGGGATAGTTACTAACCTCTGTTCTCTGGTGATCAATCATCATGGCTAGGTTGTGCTGACAATGTCTGGAGGTCATCTGGTTAATGAGACAGCACTGGGCAAGTCCTTCCCAGGATCGCACTGTATCAGTCAATCATTAACATCCCCATTATACACCCAGTTACAAGCATTACCCAGAGGAGAAAATTCTGTGGAGACTATCCAGAACGGATAAGAATAATGATTATAAATGGATGATCTGAGAGAAGCTAATAAAGGGATATGATGGATCATTTTATACCTCCCCACAGTTGGTCCTGGAGTACTATCATTATATTGAAATTAAAATTGAGTTGGCATGATTTATTCTCTCCACAGTCATTTTTATCATGCCATATGGTAAGGGTGGGTTACTGAGGATTGAGAGATAACATTATCACAATGTAAACTGGAATCTGATTCACATCAGACTCATTAAGTGATTTTTTTTCAAATTTCGAAATCCACAACAATATGACTGTTTCAGAACATTAGGCACATAAGTACCTTGCTGAGAAATACTAGTGACATATATCGACAAATAGAGAAACATCAACCCAGATGATAGCTATTTTGCTATTTAGAAATATATATCTTAACCATATATCTATTTACACACATACACTGAAACCTTTCTCTGGAAAGTTTAGAGGGGATTGGAAAATTTCCATTAAAAAACTTTGTTTCTTTCAAAAAACAATTTTATCAATTTAATGAAACACACACACTCACAAACTTTAATACATATAGAGATCAAACTACTGACTGATTCTTAGAAAAAGTTTCTTATTAAGTTTAAATAAGAAAACAACTCACACTATTTCAATAGTAAGGAAAAAAATATGGAAGTTGAAGGAAATCTTCAAGTTCTGTGTTATAGCTCCATCAGTCCCTGACTTTTTGACTTGTAATTTGTCTAACATTTGTACATACCATGTAGCTTATGTTGAAAAAAGAATATGACATCTTCAGGACTATTTCACTCCAAACAAGGTTCAAAGTAAGGGAAGCTTTCCTTTGTGTTGACATGATTCATATGTTCAAGTAAGATTTACTGAAACAAAGTAGAAACCTTCTTGGATTCAGTCAGAAAAGCTGAATTTCATATCCCAACTCAGATATTTAGTATTTGTGTAATAATCATTTCGTTATTTAAAAAATTAGAATGTCAATTTCTTTATCTGTAAATTAGATAATTCTATCTCTGACATATAATGGTTTTGTAATCTTTGACAAACCTTTCTTAGTGTCAGCTTCCTCATCTTAAAATAGAGAAAATATTACTTGCAGATGGTATGGTGATCAGATTATGAAACTCATTCTTAGCAAGACATGCATTCAAATTTTGTTTCTGGCAGATATGACTGTGTGACTAAAGACAAGACACATAGTGCTATTCAGACAATTTCACAAGGCATCAGACAGTCCACCAGTACTTTTTAAATTGGTAGAGAAATATTCTTCACAGGGAGTGGAGTCGTATCTCAAGAAAATAATAGGTTTATACCCCATTCTTCCAAAGCATATTAAGTCCATAATTTGTAAGGAAAGTCTTTTTTGGAAACTGAAAATTGTACATTAATATGAGCTATTATTCATAGTTTTAATGTTCATTCAAAAAGTTTTACTTAAGAATTAGAAAATAATTGAATGGATTTAGTGAGGTAACAATGTTTTAATCATAATTGAATATACTTAGGAAATTAGAAGAAATGAATAAAAGTCCTGCATTTATTAACTGCTTTATAAATGCCACACACTCTGGTAAGCACTGGTAATACAAATAAAAGCAAGAGAATCTTACATTACAATATGGAAGAAACACACAAAGTGGAGAGAGAAAAGGATGTGTGTTGTTACATGGCCTGAATTGAACACAATGGTCTAGTTTCAGAGAAGATAAAATAATTTCACCTCTCATACCTCAGGATCCCAGGAACAGAATCCAAGAACAAAGGGGAGAGTAATGAGGAAGATGTCATGATTTGGAAAGAACTGGAGAGTTGACTGTATCATTTATATATCAATACTACTTTTTTTGTGCTGTGGATCTTTTTGGTATTTTGATGAAGCTTTTGAACCTCTTTTCATGATAATATTTTATATACTCAAAATAAAATACAAAACATAAAGAAAACATTTTGAAATGCAATTATGCTTCAACATATATAATTTTTGCCTACCATATATATATATATAATTATATATGTATATATATTTAGCATTTACGTATATGTGTATATGTATATGAATATATATTTATACATCCATTATATATGGCATATACACATATCTCTATCTCTCTATTTATATCTAATTTTCAGAAATCCTAGGTCCACAGAGAACTTATGTCCTAAAGTATTTAGTACTTATTTTTGAGAAATATGACCTAATTGTCTTTTTATCCTATTCATTTAGGCAATAAAACTCTTATGCTAGAAAAGGGATTTACAGGCATTAAGAAATTTGACGTTATAGTAAAAAAAGATTCAAATTTTGTCCATAAAATATACTGGTGATATGACCCAAGGTAAGTAACTTAACTTCTCAGTTCTCCCAGATAATTCTCTGTAACTCTAAATTGTAAAGACTGTGCTGATTTGCATGAGTTCCTTATGTTGATAAAATGGCAGGTCACATTATGGAAAATACTAATAAAAAGGAAAAAAATTTGGCTTAGCCCATATCTGGATTATCATTATTTTGAACTAGTAAAATCTGATTTGCCATGTCGAAATACATAGCATCACTCATTGGCTAATGCATTAGTGATGATGTTAGATACCCTTAGCTATACTTGATTATGGAATGCTTGTTATCAAGACTATATACTAAGACTTTTCAAAATGATATAACTTAAAAATGCTTCTATTTTATTGACAAAGCTATCAAGAACCCGACATTATCCCTATATCATGATGAGCTCATTGAGTAAGCTATTCTATAATAAAGAAGTTAAGCACCTGACTTCAGCTGTTTCTGGGATAATTGACAAGTGGCTTCACACAAAGATGTCCCTATCCCTCAGTTTATGATAAGTGCTGCTAAATTTCATTCCTAGGGATTATCTCCTCTGGGGCACTTTCAATGGGTGACAGAGAATACAAAGTAAAACAGGGAAGCAAGAGAACATGGATACAATTGTTTTGGAAGGGGGCACAGCTGTCTCTTTCAAACAGTTCTACCCCTATACCCATAGGCCCTGGGAAAGCAACACCTGAATTGTATGGTTTCAGAATTCCACATGTAAAACAAGTCCCCATGGGAAAATATTTATATAAGATTCCTTATAGAAACACCACTCCAACCCTCCCAATTTATCCTTATATTAAGACTGAAGCAAAATCCAGTTTGCTCTGCACTAGTTACGACTCTGATACAATAGACTATTTGCTATTTTTGTGATGGATCAACACACACATATTTTAGAAACATAAACACCTTATGCTTATGTGTTTCATTTTGTTTGTTCTTTCTTCTTGTTTGTTTATTCTTATATGTTTGTTCATGTTCTTATATCAGAGAAGCTAGCCACTTTGTATCTAAATGTATCTATGTGATCTAAGATCAAATTTTGGTTGATTCAAATATTTGACTGATTAGGTACTCTGCTAAATACTTTACAAGTATAATCTCATTTTATCATCATCACAATTCTGAAGATAGGTGCCATTTTACAGGTCAGGAAACTGAGGAAGACTGAGAGTAAGTTGAACAGTTATCTACTAATAATGTCTGAGACTGGATTTAAACTCACATGTTCCTAACTCTAGAGTCCTAACTCTATTCACTGTGTCATCTAGCTGCCTGCAAAGGTTGGAGTTGTGGGGGGGATGTAAGCTCAATTTTAGAAGAGGTTTAGGAATAGGGATAGAGACTGGATAAGTGATTTAATTGACACAGGCAATTTCCTCCTCCAGTGTAAATTAGAAGCTTCTTTGAGCTTCATAATTTTAGGGAGTTCTTGGTTAAGTCAATAATTTAATGAACATTTATTAAAGGCCCATTATATACCAGGCATTGTTCTAAGTGCTAATAATGCAAAATGATTTTTTTTAAATTCCATCCCTCCACTCAATGAGCTTACAATCTAATGAGGAACCCATCACCACATAGCCAGCACACACACATATTCACACACATTTGTGTATATAAATATATATATATGTGTGTGTATATATTATATGTATGTAATGTGCACACGTAATATTTATCTAAATATATATATCTATGTATCTCTATATTTATCTATGTATATATGTATGTATCTTTATATTTATCAGAGGTGGAATTTGAATGCAGAATCTACTGACTTTTGGCTCGCTCTCTCTTTCTTTTCTCTCTCTTCCTCTTCCTCCCCACCTCCCCAATTGACACATTGTTTCAATAAGGCAAAATCCAGAACAAAAGTTCTGAATTCTCTTACTATAGATATAAATCTCAGTCCCTTCTGCAAACACATACACACACATATATGGAAAATAAGTATGCAAAATTTCTACTCCATCATGAATCTATCTCATTACTTTGTAAATAAAATAAACTTTGATATCATTTCAAAGTAATTTGACCAAAGTCACATGGGTGTGAGAATCAGAATTTGAAGCTATATATTTTTTCTCCAAATCATGTGCTCATTCCACTGGCATGATTTAAATCCTTTCAAAGCAATAACTTGAAATGAAAAATATAGGAAAACTCATTATGGTGATATTTACCTTCTCTTAGTGATATTATACCAAATTTTTTTTTAATCTCTAGCAATAGATGCCATGTTGTTTTTGTTTTCAGAATGCTAAATAGTCTTAATTAATTTCATTTAAAATCTATTTTCCTGTCCTAGTTCATAATAAAAATAATTAAGTGGAGGAAGTTATTTATATTTAAATTCTTCAGATGTTGTTGAACTGTATTTGGGCGTAATAGTTTCAGTTTCTTTATTTGGGGCTAAAAGTCTATCTACTCATGATCCATGAAAAATAAATATTTTAAGGACTTGAGAATATTCAGCTTTATTAGTAATGTAGTTTTTTACTGAAGGATAATTCTGTTCTACTTTCCACAATTTTAAAAGGATAAATGAGATCTTTCCTCCATAACACATATAACAGTGAGTTTTGACTATGATGAAGCTAATCACTTCTTTAAAAGCAAAACAATTGTTGTGGACAGTCTGATGAATCTACTAAAGTATGGAGAACATACAGATGATAAAGAAGCATATGGTAGAAACATTAGACTATGAAAGGCTATGAGATTTTTCAAGGTAAATGTGTTAAAGTGCCTTTTTATTTTTCATAGTTTCATGGGCAACCATTTTTTTAGGGTTGTTGGCCTTTTATTCTCTTGGAAATCTAACAATAGCATCTCCTTGAGAAGGAGAAAATTTAAAGCCAGGAGAGTACCATGCCACTGCAGAAGACAGATGTGGACCACAAAAATGTCCTTTTGAATGTGACTTTATGTAGACCCTATTTAGCAAAGGGAAGAATAGAAATCATGCTACTGTGTAAGGAACAAAGAAACTCAAAACACAGAAGACACCCAATCCAGCATTCAAAATAGGGACAGCTGTGCTTTGGAAATATGGATGTTTGATCCCATATATCACAATGACCTGCCTATTATGCAATGATTCAATGCTAGTTCACAACCACCGAACTTTGCCTTGAAACTCGTTTTCCTTTCTATGCACTTCACCTTGTGCATGCAGCAGCAGCAGCAGCAGCAGCAGCAGCACCATCAGGTGCTGCTTTGCTAAGGTGTAAAATCTTTTGTGAAGAAATGCAAAGTAATTGTAATTAGCCCTTATATGGCTGATCCTTTATATCTCCCCATCATGTCTATCATTCAGTGTAAAATCTTCTGTTTAATAGACAGTATAAAATGCTGTGTGCAAAGAAAATGAATATTTTACTGTTTCCCCCCCCCCAAAAAAAACCTGCTGATTTAATAACTTTGATCTATGCAACTTTAGGCGATAGGAAATGACTAATGTTCCTAAATCAAAGTTGTTTCTAGCTAATATCATGAGACTTGGCTGAACTAGACTACCATTCTACCAACATCATCCAATTTCTCCCTCCATCAATAATTGCTGGATAAATTTTTTTTTCTGGATTATAAAGAAACATCTATCCCCCTGTTTCTCACTCTTCTCAATTACCAACACACACACACACACACACACACACACACACACACACACACACACGATTGCCCGAAGGAAAGAAAAAGATCTGTAGGTTTTCATTGAATTTTCTCTGTGAAGTATTCACTACACAATAGGTAGGATAAATTCATTTCTCAATTAAAACCAGCACTAGAACAAATGAAAACTTACAAGGAAAGAATTTTTATCCTATTAGGTTGTTTTAAGGAGATCATTTAGACATCAGAAAAATAAAGTTTTTGAGGAGAATTATAATTATAAATAGAAAAAATTTTCAAAAACTTCTCAAATTTGGTAGTGCATCACATTTGCTCCTAAGCAAAATGCTGAGAGATGCAAATTCACTAACCAAAAGCAAACCCACAAAATAAAATAATTGAAATCATCTTATTTTCATTTTTCTCTGTAGTTGTGAAGGTACTTTCCTCCTAACTTCAAATAATAATGAAAGGCTAATTTACAATATATTTTATTTTTTGCATTTCCAGAAAATATTGAATAAAAAACCAAGAATAAAAGTTGTTAGATACTGAAAATGCAAATGCAAAAATTAATTCTTTCTTCAATAATTATGCATTTTACTAAGAAGAGGTGATATACTCAGAGATAAATAAATAAATAAAATTATTTACTGCCCCTCCATACCAAGAAGTAGTTCCAAGAAGTGATTCCAAGAAGTAGATGAGAAAATAGAGACAGTATTCCATGCATGGATGACAGCCTCCATAAAATTACTGAGACAAAAAAAAAAAAAAGAAAGAAAAAAGAAGAAAGGAAAAGAAAGAATTCTATGTACACTGAAGAGTAATTAGGTTATCTTCATGGCTAGATTGCAGAATGCAGAAAAATATCTTGTCATACAGGAGCTAAAATTGAAGTTGGTATAGAAGGTTATTTTTTTTTGTCCACAAAAATTAAAGCATATATCATTGAAACACACACAGACATATGCACACAAGTATACATCTCCTTGCATTTACTAACATGAATTTCCTTGAATAACTAACTAAAAAACATGGCACAAAATTGTAACACAAGGAGATTCTAAATTAATGTGTGATAATGATAGTAAAAAAAAAAAACACTTGAAATTCATGAAAAGGGTGGGTCATTGTAGAAATGTTTATTCATTCTAAATTACTTGCGAGTAGATATTGTTTCACATTGTGCATTTATATCCACACCAAATCTTTGAAAATAGCTGTTTAATAAATGCTTATTGAATGATTGAAAATATGTACATTTTCACATTTTTATTGATGCTTTTTCTTCACCTATCACTATTCATTACCTCTTTCCACTGCCATACAAGCCCTCAATATAATAAATGTTTATATTGAAGGAAAATAAATCATGTTATTGGCAATGGAAAAGAAATACAGTAAATTCTGTTATGTTACAATGTCACATTATAAATGGTTGCCACTTTCTTTTTTTTTTACAGGATTATATTCAGCTTTTGATTCTTTTCCCAGGATATTTGAACTTCTTTCTGGGTGCTTGCTATATTTTTGCTATGATGGTGAAGAAACAAGAAAAATAAAGAAAGGTAAAAAATAAATAAGTATTCTTCAGTCTATATTCAGAGCTCATCAGTTCTCTCTCTGGAGATAGGTGCATAATGATGCATCCTTTAGAATTGTCTTGGATTTTTGGATAAACATAATTGTCTTGAATCATACATGTTATTTTATTCTCTTTGTTGTATTCACTTCACTTTAATGAGTTCCTAGTATTCAAGGATTTTCTTTAACTATCCCGTTAATTTTTTATAGCATAATAGTATTCCATTATAATCGTATATCACAACTCGTTCCCCAATTGATAGGTATCCCCTTAAATTCCAATTTTAACACTAATAAAAATATTTTATAAGTAATTTTGTATATGTACATCTCTTACCCTTTTCTTTGTTCTTTTTGGGATATAGCTCTACTAGTAGTATTGCTGAGTGAAAGAGAATGTACAGTTTTATTGCCCTTAAGTCATAGTTAAATCTTAAATTTTAACTGTTTAATCTGGTTCAAAACTCCACCAACACTATATTAGTGTCCCAATTTTTCCACATCTACTCAAATATTTGTCATGAAATTTTTCTATCATTTTATCTAATATGAGAGGTATGAGATAGTATCTGAGTTTCCTGTTTTCCTTCTAATTTTGATTGATTGCATTAATCTTTTAAAAATCTTTTAAGTTCCTGTAATAAACATTATCCATTTTACTTCCCATGATGCTTTCTACCTCTTGTTTGGTCATAAAATATTCCCTTATTGATAAATCTGGTAGATACATTTTACCAAGCTTTCCTAACTTACTTATAAGATCACCCTTCATATCTAAATAATTTATCCATTTTGATCATATCTGAGTATATTGTGTGATACTGTTCTATGCTTATTTTCTTCCAAACTACTTTTCTGTTTTTCCAAAACTTTTTAGTACATGGTGAGTTCTTACCTCCAAAGCTTGAATATTTATGTTTATTAAGAAATAGATTACTATGTAATTTACTGCTATGTATTGTATACCTAAGTAATCTACTCTGTTTCCTAGTCAATACCAGATTTTTTTTGATACTTAATGCTTCGCAATATAATTTGAAACTGGTACTGCTAAACTGCTTTCCTTTATATTGTTTTTCATAGATTACTTGATATTTCTTAATTAACTTCATTATTTATTTATTTTAATATTCTTGACATTATTTTTTTACTTGCAAATTTCTTTCTCCCTGCTATTCCTCCTTCTACTCAGTCACTAGGAAGGTAAACAAAAGGATATCCGTTATACCTGGGGAATTCTACAAAACATTTTCATATTATCCATGTTGCTAAAAAGGCAAAAAATAAAGTGAGAAGATTGTATGTCATTTTGCACTTAGAATTTATCAGTTCTTTCTCTGAGCGTGAATAGCAATTTTCCATCATCTATGCTTTAGAATTACCTTGGATTATTGCATTGCTCGTAGTAACCACGTCTTTCACATTTGATCACAGTACATTATTGAAACTATGAATATTGATCACCTAATTCTTCTCACTTTACTTTGCTTCAGTTCATACAGGTTTTGCCATTTCTTTCCTCCTGAAACCGAATGGTTTCTCATCATTTCTTATAGGAAAATAATATACCATACAAACCTAGTAGTTATATTGCTGGGTCAAAGAGTATTCACAGTTTTATAATCTTTGGGGTATAGTTCTAAATTGTTTTCCAACAGAGTTGAACCAGTTCACACCTAAATCAACAATTTATTATTATACCTATTTTCCCCATTCACTCTAGCAATTTTTGATTTATTATTTCTCAAATTTGTTTTAGTTTGCATTTTTTCAAATGCATCTAGATAATATTCTCCCTATCTAGATAGATAACTTCTTCTGAAAATTACCTGATCATATCATTTGACTATTTATCAGTTTGGGAATAATCATGTCAATTTGACTATTTATTAATTTATCAATGTTTGAAAAATGAGGCATTTATCAGAGAAGTATTTTATAGATAAATAATATACATATACATATGTACATAAATACACACATAAATATATACATGTTTACATATTCACATATACATACATATATACACACATGTGCATATGCTCAAGCATCCATTTCTATATGCATGCTTACACATACATACACACATATAAAAATACATACACATACATAATTATGTTTGTGTGCTCTTCCTGTCTATCCCTTTTTTCACCCCTTCATTTTTTGAAATTATTCTAACATAATCAATTCACATTTATGCCCCAAGTTTATATAGATTCTTAGCTACCCTAATAATGATAGTGTATTTGTTTTGTTTTGTTTTTGTTTTTCATTTTTAATAGGTTTCATGTGTCATTTCCCTCTATAGGAAACTTCATTGAGTCTTTTATTATCTTTTTCTTATCTAGGTTTTTATGCTTTATTTAACTTTGATATTTCAATGTTAAATTTTCTATTCAATTCTAGTCTTTTTCATCAGGTCTGCTTGGAAGTCCTCTAATTCACTTAATATTCATTTCCCCCTTAAAATTGTAGACTCGAGTTTTCTGGGTAGGTGATTACTGGTTATACTACTAGTTCCTTTGCCTTCTAGAATATCATATTTCTGGCTCTTGATATACTTAACATAGAAATTGTTAAGTTTTGTATGATCCTATGTCTCCACTATAGTTGAGTCCTATCTTTCTGTCTAATTGGAATATTTTCTATTTGAACTGGAAACTCTGAAATATGTCTATAATATTCATTTTGGAATGTCAGAAAGTAACAAGTCGATTTCTTCAGTTTTATGGATCCACAGTATCATGACAGTTTTCCATTTTAATTTCTTGAAATATGATGCTTTCTTGTATGATGGATTTGAAGTAGTCCAAAGATTCTTTAATTATCTCTTTTTGTTATATTTTCTAGTCATTTGTTCTTCTAATAAGATAATTTACATTTTTTCTTTTCTTTATTTCTTGTAATTTAAAAAATGTGTTTTATTGTGACTTGATATTACAATATGATATTTGTCATATCACAATATGATATGATGTCTCAAATGATAATTTGGGAAAACCCTTTGAGGCTTTTATTATAGTTGTTTTCATATTGTATTCTTCCGAGTTTATATCTCGATCTTCCCTACAATCATTCTAACTTTTTATGGTAAAATCATTTTGCTGTCCTTGTTTGCTTATCTTTTTTTCTTTTTTATGCATCAAATAGCATAACAACCAGTTTTTTAGCACAAAATTTTTATTTTTATTCATATTATTTTGCATTTTCATTTCTAACAGGACTTCTTTTGAATGGAGTGTCTCTCTTTAAGACTCTGCAACAGTTATGAATAAAATTTGTTATTCTTTTTAAAAATCAAAAAGGAATAATTACATCATTTTTATTTCTTTGATAAGTTGTAATCATTTTGGATAAGTAAATTTGGCTTTATAAATCATCTTCAATAGACATATACATACATAAATATTCAGTCAGTTAGAAAAAGGGAGTGGTCACTTGTGTGGAATGTCATGGAGGGGGTTCTTCTTTAGTGGTGGGTTAAATTAAGTGGCATAACAGTTGTATTATGGTATGATTTAATTTGTCAAGGTGGCTCAGATAACCTTTTGATGTCTATTTCTTCCTGAAACTGGCTTAACTTCTCGAATAATTTGGATGTTCTAGAACTCGGTTACATATACATTTGGTGTTAATACTATTTCATTGTCTATGGTATCCTTTAATAAGATGTAATTTCCTTCCTTATGTAATTAAACAATTAGATATATTTTCACTTTTGTTCATCTCAGGTCAAAATTGCTAACCATGATTTTTTTTTTTTTTTTATGTCGACTGAAGCATAGACAGCAAAACTTTAATAGTGAGAGATCTCAATCTTGCACGCTCAGAATTAGATAAATCAAACCACAAAATAAATAAGAAAGAAATTAAAGAGGTAAATAGAATATTAGAAAAATTAAGTATTGTAGATCTTTGGAGAAAACTGGATGGTGACAGAAAAGGAGTATACTTTCTTCTCAGCAGTTCATGGAACCTATTCAAAAATTGACCATATATTAGGACATAAAGACCTCAAAATTAAATGCAAGAAAGCAGAAATAGTAAATGCTTTCTTTTCAGATCATGATGCAATAAAAACTACATTCAACAAAAAGTTAGGGGTAAATAGACCAAAAAGTAATTGGAAACTAAATAATCTCATCTTAAAGAATGATTGGGTGAAACAGCAAATTATAGACACAATTAATAATTTCACTCAAGATAACGACAATGATGAGACATCATACCAAAATTTGTGACATGCAGCCAAAGTGGTAATAAGGGGAAATTTTATATCCTTAGAGGCCTACTTGAATAAAATAGAGAAAGAGAAGATCAATGAATTGGGTTTACAACTTAAAAAGCTAGAAAAAGACTAAATTAAAACCTCCAAATCAATCAAGTCAAATACTAAACTTGAAATTCTAAAATTAAAAAAAAGAAATTAATAATATTGAAAGTAACAAAAAAAAAAACTATTGAACTAATAAATAAAACTAAGAGTTGGTTTTATGAAAAAAACAATAAAATAGAGAAGCCTTTGGTAAATCTGATTTAAAAAAGGAGAGAAGAAAATCAAATTTGTAGTCTTAAAAATCAAAAGGGAGAAATTTCCATCAAAAAAAAGGAAATTGGAAAAATAATAAGGAGTTACTTTGCCCAACTTTATGCCAATAAATTTGATAACCTAAATGAAATGGATGACTACCTCCAAAATTATATTCTTCCCAGGTTAACAGAGGAGGAAATAAATTGCTTAGATTGTACCATTTCAGAAAAAGAAATAGAACAAGCTATTAATCAACTCCCTAAAAATAATCCCCAGGACCAGATGGATTTACATGTGAATTCTACCAAACATTTAAAGAAAAATTAGCCCCAATGCTATATAAACTTTTTGAAAAAATTAGGGAATGAATGATTATCACCAAATTCCTTTTATGACACAGACATGGTATTGATACCTAAACCAGGTAGACTGAAAACAGAGAAAGAAAATTATCGATCAATCTCCCTAATGAATATTGATGCTAAAATCATAAGAATTTAGCAAAAAGACTACAGAAAATTATCCCCAATAAAATACAACAAGATCAAGTAGGATTTATACCAGGAATGCAGGGTTGGTTCAATATTCGGAAAACTATGCATATAATTGGCCATGGTAATAACCAAATTAACAAAAAACATATGGTCTTTTCAGTAGATGCAGAAAAAGCATTTGATAAAACCTAACATACATTCTTATTAAAAACACTTGAGAGTATAGGAATAAGCGTTCTTTTCCTTAAATTAATCAGTAACATCTATTAAAAACAATCAGTAAACATCTTATGTAATGGGGATAAACTGGAACTATTCCCAATAAGATCTGGAGTGAAACAAGGTTGCCCCCTATCACTGTTATTATTCAATATTGTATTAGAAATGCTAGCTTTTGCAATAAGAGTTGAGAAAGAGATTAAAGGAATTAGAGTAGGTAATGAGGAAACCAAATTTCACTCTTGCTGATGAAATGATGATATACTTAGATAACCCCAGAGATTATACTAAAAAGCTATTAGAAATAATCCACATCTTTAGCAAAGTTGAAGGATACAAAATAAACCCACATAAGTCATCAGTATTCTTATAAATCACTGACAAAATCCAACAGTTAGAGTTAGAAAGAGAAACTTTGTACCATTTAAAGTAACTACTGATAGTAAAAAATATTTAGGAATCTATCTCCCAAGGGAAAATCAGAAACTTTATGAGGAAAACTACAAAACACTTTCCACACAAATTAAGTCTGATCTAACCAGTTGGAAAAATATTAAATGCTTGGATAGGGTGAGCAAATATAATAAAGATGATAATACTACCTAAACTAATCTATTTATTTAGCACTATACTAATCATACTTCCAAAAAACTATTTTAATGACCAGAAAAAATAACAACATAGTTCATATGGAAAAACAAAAGATCAAGAGTTTCAAGGGAACTTATAAAAAAAATTCAAATGAAGGTGACCTAGCTGTACCAGATCTAAAATTATAAAGCAGCAGTTACCAAAACCATTTGGTATTAGCTAAGAAATAGACTAGTTTATCAGTGGAATAGGTTAGGTGCAAAGGACAAAACAGCCAATCACTTTAATACTCTAGTCTTTGACAAAACCAAAGACCCCAGGTTTGGGGATAAGAACTCACTGTTTGAAAAAAATTGCTGGGAAAATTGGAAACTAGTATAGCAGAAACTAGACATTGGCCCACACTTAACACTGTATACCAAGACAAGGTCAAAATCGGTTCATGATTTAGGCATAAAGAATGAGATTATAAATAAATTAGAAGAACATAAGATAGTTTAACTCTCAGACCTGTGGAAGAGGAAGGAATTTATGACCAAAGGAAATCTAGAGATAATTATTGATCACAAAATAGAAAATTTTGATTATATCAAATTGAAAAGTTTTTGTACAAACAAAACTAATACAGATAAGATTAGAAGGGAAGGAATAAACTGGGGAAAACATTTTTACAGTCAAAGGTTCTGATAAAGGCCTCATTTCCAAAGTATATAGAGAATTGACTCAAATTTATAAGAAATCAAGCCATTTCCCAATTGATAAATGGTCAAAGGATATGAACAGAAAATTCTCAGATGAAGAAATTGAAACTATTTCTAGCCATATGAAAAGATGCTCCAAATCATTATTAGTCAGAGGAATGCAAATTAAGACAACGCTGAGATACCACTGCACACCTGTCAGATTGTCTAGAATGACAGGGAAAGATAATGCTCAATGTTGAATGGATGTGGAAAAACAGGGATACTGATACATTGTTGGTGGATTGTGAATACATCCAGCCATTCTGGAGAGCAATTTGGAACCATGCTCAGAAAATTATCAAACTGTGCATACCCTTTGATCCAGCAGTGTTACTGCTGGGTTTATATCCCAAAGAGGTTTTAAAGAAGAGGAAAAGACCTGTATTTGCAAGAATGTTTGTGATAGCCCTGTTTGTAGTGGCCAGAAACTGGAAACTGAGTGGATGCCTCTCAATTGGAGAATGGCTGAATAAATTGTGGTATATGAATATTATGGAATATTATTGTTCAGTAAGAAATGAACAACAGGATGATTTCAGAAAGGCCTGGAGAGACTTACATGAACTGATGCTGAGTGAAAAGAACAGGAACAGGAGATCATTATATAGTTCCAACAACAATACTATATGATGATCAATTCTGATTGACGTGGCCATCTTCAGCAATGAGATGAACCAAATCAATTTCATTAAAGCAGTAATGAATTGATCCAGCTATACCCAGTGAAAGAACTCTGGGAGATGACAGAACCACTACATAGAATTCCCAATCCCTCTATTTTTGTCTGCCTGCATTTTTGATTTCCTTCACAGGCCAATTGTATATTATTTCAAAGTCCGATTCTTTTTGTACAGCAAAATAACTCTTTGGACATGTATACTTATATTATATTTAATTTATACTTTAACATATTTAACATGTGTTGGTCAACCTGCCATCTGGGGGAAGTGGTGGGAGAAGGAGGGGAAAAATTGGGAGAAAAGGTTTTCAATGCTATATAAAAATAAATAAAATACCTAAATAATTCATGCAAGAGAAGGCAAAAAAAAAGAAAAATGTTTTGTAATTGCATTCATATATTTCCTGACTTTGTCTTGGCAGGTAGACTCCCAAAATTTTATATGATTTATGATTATTTTTAAAAGGATGTCTCTTTCTATTTCTTGCTGCTACTATTAACATATAAAAATGCCAATGATTTATGTAATTTTATATCCTGCCACTTTGCTAAAGTTGTGAATTTTTTCTAGTAGTTTTTCAGTTGATTCTCTAAGTATACCATCATATCATCTTCAAAGAGTCATAATTTTGTTTACTTATTACTTACTCTAATTCCTTCAATTTCTTTTTCTTCTCTTTTTGCTAAAGCCAGCATTTCTAATGCAATATTGAATAGCAATGGTGATAGCAACTTCATTTCACTTCTCATCTTATTGGGAATGCTTCTACTTTATCTCCACTACATATGATGTTTGCTGATGATTTTACATAGCTGTTACTTATCACTTTAAGGAAAATTCCATTTATTTCTATGCTTTCTAGTGGTTTTAATGGGGATTTTTATTGGATTTTGTCAACCACTTTTTCTGCATCTATTGATATAATCCTATGACTTCGGGTAGTTTGGTTACTGATATAGGAAATTGTGCTAATAGTTTTTCTGATACTGAACAAGTCCAACATTTCTAGCATAAGTCCTGGAATAAACGCATTATAGTGTATTATCCTGGTGATAAATTGCTGTAATTTCTTTGCTAATATTTTATTTAATATTTTGCATCAATATTCATTAGAGCAATTGGTGTATAATTTTCTTTCTATATTTTGACACTAACTATTTTAGGTATCAGCATTATATGTCAGTTATAAAAGGAATTGGGTAGGACTCCTTCTTCCCACATTTTTCAAACAGTTTCTAAAATAATAGAATTAGTTATTCTCTACATATTTGGTAAAAATTCACTTGTAAATTCATCTGGTCTTTGAGATTTTTTCTTAGAGAGTTCATTAATAGTTTGTTCAATTTCTTCTTTTTTTCAAAGTAAAATAACTTTATTAAATGCATCTTGCAAAAAATAAAATGCAAATTCATAAACCCAGGTTAAGAAACTGAACTATCAGTGATATATAATATAATAATAATTATATTGTGACATTTATGTAATAAGTTAAGAGTTTGCAAAGCACTTTATATATATTATTCTCATTTGATCTTTTCAACAAACCTATGAGATAGGCACTATTATTATCCCCATTTTACAGATGAGGAAAGTAAGACAAGTTAAATGACTTGCCCAGTGCCTAGAAAAAATAGGTAACGCAAATCTGGGGCAGAATTTAAGCTCTGATTTCTTGCCTCCAAGTCCAGTACTCTACCCAGTGTGCCATCTAGCAAGCAAGGCCTGAGATGGTAAGGGCTCTCAGCCTTTATACTCACTTTCTCTTCCTTGAACTTTTTAGGCAATTTTGATTATCTATCATTTTAAATAAAAGCAATTGTATAGGGACATCTATATAGTGCAAGGGATGGAGGACTGTATCTGGAGTCAGGAAGACTTATCTGGTCTCTGACACTTACTAGCTATGTGACCCTGGGTATAAGTCTGTTTATCTCAGTTTTCGCATCTGTAAAAATAAGCTAAAGAAGAAAATGGCAATCATACTTGTATCTTTGTCAAAAATATCTGAAATGGGGTGACAGGGAATTGAACATGACAGAAAATATTTAATAATAGTATACTGAAAGAAATTATTAACAACCAATAATTTGGGGGGTAATCAGAGTTCCCCCTTTTTCTATACTCATTTCTTTTTTTTTATTAAAGATTTTTATTTACAAAACATATGCATGGGTAATTTTTTAACATTGACATTTACAAAACCTTCTGTTCCAAATTATCCTCTCCTTCCCCCCACCCCCTCCCCTACATGGCAGATAGTCCAATACATGTTAATTATGTTAAAATATATGTTAAATCCAATATATGTATACATATTTATACAGTTATCTTGCTACACAAGAAAATTCGGATCAAGAAAGAAGAAAAAAAACTGAGAAAGAAAAAATGCAAGCAAACAACAGAAAGAGTGAGAATCCTATATTGTGGTTCACACTCAGTTACCAAGGTCCTCTCTCTGGGTGTATATGACTCTCTTCATCACTAGACAATTGGAGCTGGTTTTAATCATCTCATTGTTGGAGAGAACTATGTCCATCAGAACTGATCATCGTATAGTTTTCTTGTTGCTGTGTATAATGATCTCTTGGTTCTGCTCATTTCACTTTGCACTACCAGTTCATGTAAATCTCTCTAGGCCTCTCTGATATCCTCCTCCTGGTCATTTCTTACAGAACAATAATATTCCATAACATTCATATACCATAATTTATTCAACCATTCTCCAATTGATGGGGATCCATTCAATTTCCAATTTCTTGCCACTACAAAAAAGGATGCTACAAACATTTTTGCACATGTAAGTTCCTGTCCCTTCTTTAAGATCTCTTTGGGATATAATACCAGTAGTAACACTGATGGGTCAAAGGGTATGCACAGTTTGTTATCTTTTTGATCATAGTGCCAAATTGCTTTCCAGAATGGTTGGAACTGTTCACAGTTCCACCAAACAATGTATCAGTGCTGCACTTTTCCCACATCCCCTCCAGCATTCATCATTATCTTTTCCTGTTATCTTAGCCAATCTGAGAGGTGTACAGTGGTATCTCAGAGTTGTCTTAATTTGCATTTCTTTAATCAATAGTGATTTGGACCACCTTTTCATATGACTACAAATAGTTTCAAATTCTTCATCTAAAAATTTTTCATATCCTTTGATCATTTATCGTTGGAGAATGGCTTGACTTCTTACAAATTTGAGTCAATTCTCTATATATTTTAGAAATGAGACCTTTATCAAACCCTTTGGATGTAAAAAATATTTTTCCAGTTTATTGCTTCTCTTCTAATCTTGTATGCATTAGTTTTCTTTGTACAAAAACTTTTTAACATAATGTAGTAAAAATTATCTATTTTGTGATGAATAATGATTTCTAGTTCTTCTTTCGTCACAAATTCCTTCCTCCTCCACAAATCTGAGAGGTAAACTATCCAATGTTCTTCTAATTTATTTTTAATATTGTTCTTTATGTGTAGATCATGAACCTATTGCATCCTTATCTTGGTATACTGTGTAATGTGTGAGCCTTTTTTTTGCCATACTAGTTTCAAATTTTCCCAGTAGTTTTTGTCAAATAGTGAATACTTAACCCAAAAGCTGGGGTGTTTGGATTAGTCAAACACTAAATTGCTATAGTCATTGACTATTTTCTTCTGTGAACCTAACCTATTCCACTGATCAACTAATCCATTTCTAACCATGAAATGATTTTGATGACTGCTTCTCTATAATAGAGTTTTAGATCTGGTACGGCTAGTCCACCTTCATTTGCTTTTCTTTTCATTAATTCCATTGAGATTCTTGATCTTTTGTTCTTCCAGATAAATTTTGTTGTTATTTTTTTCTAGGTCATTAAAATAATTTCTAGGGAGTTTGAATGGTGTAGCACTATAAAAGTAGAATAGTTTAGGTAGTATTGTCATCTTTATTATATTCACTCAACCTATTCAAAAGCACTTAATATTTTTATTTTCCAAATTGTTTATATTTGTGTGGAAAGTGTTTTGTAGTTTTGCTCATAAAGTTCCTGACTTTCCCTTGTCAGATTGATTCCCAAATATTTTACCCTATCAATAGTTATTTTAAATGGAATTTCTCTTTGTATCTCTTGCTGTTGGATTTTGTTAGTGATATTCAAAAATGCTGATGACTTATAGATGATTTATGTGGATTTATTTTGTATCCTGCAACTTCACTAACATTGTGCATTACTTCTGTTTTTAAATGATTCCTTAAGGTTCTCTAAGTCTACCATAATATCATCTGTAAAGAGGGATAATTTGGTTTTATCATTACCTACTCTCATTCCTTTAATTTCTTTTGCCTCTCTTATTGCCAAAGCTAGCATTTCTAGTACAATATTGAAAAATAATTGTGATAGTGCGCAAGCTTGTTTCACCCTTGGTCTTATTAGGATTGTTTCCAGTTTATCCCCATCACATATGATGCTTTCTGATGGTTTTAAATACATGCATTTTAAATACAAAAAATATTTTAAGATAATTTCCATTTATTCCTACACTCTCTAATGTTTTTAATAGGAATGTATGTTGGATTTTGTTAGATGCCTTTTCTACATCTATTGACATAATCCTATGATTTTTGTTAGTTTGGTCATTGATATAGTCAATAATGCTAATAGTCAAATATGCTAATATTGAACCAGCCTTGGATTTCTGGTATAAATCCTACTTGGTTATGGTGTATTATCCTAGGGATAATTTTCTGTAATCTCTTTGCTATTTTTCTTAAAATTTTTGCATCAATATTCATTACAGAGTTTGGTCTATAATTTTCTTTCTCTGTTTTCATCCTACCTGGTTTAAATATCAATACCATGTCTGTGTCATAAAAGGAATTTAAAAGGAGTCCTTATTTCCCTATTAAAAAATAGTTTATATAGTATTGGAGTTAATTGTTCTTTAAATGTTTGATAGAATTCACATGCAAATCCATCTAATCCTGAGAATTTTTTTCTTAGGAAGTTAATAACTTGTTCTATTTCTTTTTCTAAAATGGGATTATTTAAGTAATTTATTTCCACTTCTCTTAATCTGGGCAATCTATATTTTTCTAGGTATTCCTCCATTTCCCTTAGGTTGTCAAATTTATTGGCATAAAATTGTGCAAATTAAGTCCTAATTATTGCTCCAATTTCCTCTCCATTGATAGAAAGTTGTCTCTTAATTTTTGAGACTAACAATATGATCTTCCTCTTTCCTTTTTCAAATCAAATTAACTAAAGGTTTATCTATTTTGTTGGTTTTTTAATAAAATCTACTTAGTTTTCTTTATTAATTCAATATTTTTTTACTTTCAATTTTATTAATCTCTCCTTTTATTTTTAGAATTTCATGTTGCGTATTTAATTGGGGGTTTTTAATTTGTTCTTTTTCTAGCTTTTTTAGTTGCAATCCCAATTGACTGATGTTCTCTTTCTCTATTTTATGCAAGTAAGCATCTAGCGATATAAAATTTCCCCTTATTACCGCTTTGGCTGCATACTACAATTTTTGGTATGTTGTCTCATTATTGTCATTCACTTGGATGAAATTATTGATGGTGTCTAAGATTTGCTGTTTCATCCATTCATTCTTTAGGATGAGATTATTTAGTTTCCAATTATTTTTTGGTCTCTTTTCTCCTGGCCCTTTATTGAATGTAATTTTTATTACATTGTGATCTGAAGAAAAATGTATGTCCTAATATATGGTCAATTTTTGTATAGATTCCATGAACTGCCAAAAAGAAAGTGTACTTATTTCTATCTCCATTCCAGTCCATTAAGGTGGAAGCTGTTAGGTCCTGGATAATCCTTATTGTGGCTCCTCAACATTTGAATTTTTTTTGGCTGCTTGTAATATTTTTATCTTGGTCTGAAAGTTCTGAAATTTGGCCACTATATTTCTTGGAGTTTTCTTTTTTCTCTTTCAGAAGGTGCTTGGTAAATTCTTTCAATGGCTATGTTACATTCTGATTCTATGATATCCAGGCAGTTCTCTTTGATGATTTCCTGAAAAACAGTGTCGAGGCTCTTTTTTCATCATAGTTTTCAGAGGGTTCAATAATCCTTAGATTGTCTCTCCTAGATCTATTTTCCAGGTCAGTTGTTTTCCCAAATAAGTATTTTACATTTTTTCTATTTTTTTCATTTTTTGAGTTTTGCTTGATTGATTCTTCTCATTGAATCATTCATTTCCTTTCATTCAGTTCTGATTTTCTTAATTTTTTTTTTACTTTTTTTTTTTTTTGTAGTTCTCCAATTGAATTTTTAAATGAGTTGTTCTGTTCTATGGATTTTTTTTCCATTTCACAAATTCTGTTTTTCAGGGAGTTGTTTTATTTTTCCATTTTGTCAAATTTATCTTTTAATGAATTATATATTTTTTCCCATTTCACTAATTTTATTTCGTGTTGCGTTTTCCAAACATTCTGGCAAAGTTTTCATTCCATTTCCCCATTTTTCTTCCAGCTCTCTTTTAAGATTCTTTCTAATTTCTTTTAGTGTGTGTGGGGACCAATTTATTTTACCCCTTGAGGCTTCATCTGGAGATAATCTGCTGTTTGTCTCCTCTGGATTTGAAATATGTTCTCTTTTACCCTAAAAATTATCTATGGGGGCAACTAGGTAGTGTAATGGATAGAGCACCAGCCCTGAAGTTAGGGGGACCTGAGTTCAAATCTGGTTTCAGACACTTAACACTTCCTAGCGTGTGACCATGAGCAAGTCACTTAACACTAATTGCCTCATGAAAAAATAAATAAATAAAAAATAAAAACAAGTAATCAAACAAACAAAAAACTATTTTCAGAGGGTTTTTTTTTTTTTTTGCTTTTTTATTCATTTAAAAAAATGTTATGGTCTGCTTTTAGTGCAGGGGAGATTGTCCATCCTTCCTCCACAACTGTAGCAGCTACATTGAGTCTCTGCTGACTCACTCCCAGTGTTGGGTGTGTGTGGACGGATCCTGTGTGGTTCTGGTGCTTCAGAGTTAATTTTATTGTAATTTTATTGTACTCCCAATATTCATGGATTCTGCCAGGTCAGAGCTGATTCAGAGGCTGGATTTGCTAATTAGTCTAAGCATTGTGGAAGAAGAGCAGAAAGAAGAGTGTCCATTCCACCATCTTGGCTCCATTCTCCTGTACCTCAATTTATTTTTATTAAATACAATTGTTTATGTAATTCATTTCCTCTTCTGATAATCTGGGCAATCTTATCCATTTCACTTAGATTATCAGATTTAAAATAAATAAAATTCTTTTTTATTTTTATTATAGCTTTTTATTTACAAAATATATGCATGGGTAATTTTTCAGCATTGATAATTGAAAAACCTTTTGTTCTTATTTCTTCCCTCCTTCCCCCAACCCCCTCCTCTGATGGCAATAGAAGTAGACAATAAATGTTAAATATGTCTCTGGGACGCCCTCCTGCTCCCTGCGGGCAGGAGGGTGTCCCAGAGAATCCCATCTGCCTTAATCTTTGGCCAGTGACTGGGTCAGCTGGCACCTCTAATGACAGTACAATCTGCACCTGTGTCTACTAATCCTTTTAACGGTATTCCATTCACATAAATAGTGAGCATAGGTCAGTCATCTGTTACAGCTGCAGTCCAAAATATTCCTGGACTCTGCTGCTTGAAGTCAGAATCTGGGCAACTATCATCAGATTGTCTATTCGGGGTATGTGGTAGTAAGCCTGATGCTACTACTTCTCCTGTTTGATAAATCACAAGTTGTCTACCTGTGTTAGTCACTGGGATATTAGCTACAAATTCCCCAGTTTCCCACATCAGTGTGTATCAATCAATCCGCAAAAAGACAATCGGAGAGTTACATGGGAACATTTCCAGGGGTGGGAGCTTTTCCACTGAAATCCACTGAAGGGCCTGTCAGCTCCACATTGGGCACCAAAATGTGGGTGTTTTTCTCTTCTTTAAAATAATAATAATAATAGTTCTCTCTGGGAGAAAGCAGGTTTCTTGGGGAGGTTTTCTGGAGGCAACTTTGGTTTTAGTTGAAAGAAAATAATCACCCAAAATTGTAACCAGCTGACAAAAGTTCAGATCTTTTATTGTGTCCTTCAAGCCTCCTGGTTAGGCTCGGGCCCTTTCTTTTGTTTCCAAGGCCTTGAGCTTTGTCCTTAATTTCTTGCCTCTAGCTTTTCTTCCCAGGGCCTTCCAACCCGTAAGTTCCAGAATTCTTTGCCTAAGATTTGGGCTTATGTTCTCCCAAGGTCTCCCTCCTTTTCCAACCCTGTCCCAATGTTCTCTTGAGAAAATCTTTTAGCTCTAAAGGTTCCGCATATTGTATCTTTAAGGTAACTTCCTTTAAGGAGCTTAAGGGGGTGTAAATTCATTATTCTCAACTGAATACCTTTGAAATTTTCCAAATGTGGTTGAACTTTCCATTGAGTAATTAAATACTTATGAACTTCTAAAGGTTTGAAACAAGATTTTTTCTTCATATCAATTTCACTTTTGTAAATTCTCATTGGGAAAACCAATTACATGTATTTCAATTCTTATTTGAAGTTTTAATCAATTCTAATATTTAGTTTTCTGGTTTCTTATTTTAACTAGGAATCCAAATCAAATATGTTAAAGAAATAAAATGTTTTTAATCACAAATTAATTATGTATTTAAATATAAGGGGTAAAATAAAACAATGACTTTTTAAATCTTCTCTTCCTTTTTCAATATTATTGGAAAATACAATTACAATTGGTAAATTAAATACTTATCGAAGAAAATCTTTATTCTAAATTTCCCAGATTCCGAAGGGAAAAAATTTTATTCTAGGAATCAAACCAAAGGAAAAAGTTAAAACCAAAACCAATGGGCTTTTTGGGGCAAGTTGTGAAATCCTGAGGCAGGAAAAGTGTTTAAATTATGGGATTGGGAGCCAAGACCATGGCCCAAGAAGCAAAGACTTCAAGTTTCACCCTTATCAATATTATGAGCCCAAAAGCTTGCCTGCTACAATTTAAATTAAGATAAGAACAACCCACCAGCCCAAGAAATTCTGAGCTCGCAAAATTTGTTGGGGAAGGGAAATCTAAGAGCCCACGGAGGAAATTAGGTTTACATTTCCCTCCCGAAAGTGAAAGGATAATCCTCAGGCAAAACTGTAAAAGGAAAAAGTTACCAGGCTTTTCCGGGCAGGTAGACCTGAAGGGCAGGAATACAAAGCCCGCTTGCCTCCTGCATGAGCTCTTGGGCCATAAGTTCCAGGATTTGAAATAAGGGAAAGGGAGAAGCTTCAAGAGGCACTCCTGAATCATGTTAAAATTCCTGGGGAAGCAGGAAATAAATTGGTGAAGGAATAAAAATTCCACCAAGAAATGGGTTCCATATGGATGAACCACTTTGTTGGGGAAGGAAAATCACCAGACCAAAACCAAATCATTTAACTTCCTTGTAAGGAAAGAGGTAACCCTAAGAAGAAAATAATTCTTTAAAATTAAACTGAAAAAGGAAACTAAGATCAGAAAAGCAAGAATTCATCAAACAAAACAAAAAATGAACAAACTGGAAAAAACCATGAATTATCTACTTGCAAAATACAGACTTGGAAAATAGGATCTAGGAGATAATTGGGATTATTGACTTTCTGAAAACTAAGATGAAAAAAAAGAACCCTAGGTACTTTTTACAAGAAATCATCAAAGAGAACTGCCAGATGTAATAGAATCAGAAGGTAAAATATGCATTGAAAGAATTCATCGAACACCTTCTGAAAAAGAAACCCTAAAATAAAAAACCCAAGGAATATTGGCCAAATTTCAGAACTAGATAAAGGAAAAATTTTACAGAGCCAAAAAAAACATTTAAATAACGAGGGACCAAATAAGGATCACCCAAGATCTGGGCCTCTACATTAAAGGAACAAGGCCTGGAATATGATAACCGAAAAGCAAAGAACTTCATGCACAAGAATAAACTACCCAGCTAAGTTGAGCATTTTTCCAGGAAGAAGATGGAATTTAATGAAACAAAAATTCCATTTTTCCGAAGAAAAAACAAAATTTGATCTCCAAACATGGAACTGAAGAGATGCAAAAAGGTAAAATAAACCGAGAATTGTATTTTCTGTGTGGATATACAAAAAAGAATTAATTTATAATTTGATTACTGATTACCATAAAAAGGGAAGTAGATATGGAAAAGGGATGGAGAATAAGGTGGGAAGGAGGGAAAAAGAGGGAAACCACATCCCACAAAAGGCTAAGGAAACTTATCATATCTGAGGAATTTAGAGAGGGGAGGAACATGTGAATCTTACCTCATCAGAGTTGGCTCAAAGAAAAATAATTGACATTTGTTTTAGAGAAAATTCTCCTCGCCTCATTAAAAACGGGGGAGAAAAGGAAAGAAAGAGAATAAGGAAGGAGGGGAAAGACTCAAAGGGGGGGGGAGGGATCATAAAGAGGATAAGTATCGGATACAAGAGGGGAACTTAATTAAGGGGGAAAAGGGTTGGGGAGGAAGAATAAGTAAAGCACAATCTGGGGTTATTAGGAATGGCAGGAAATCAGATTTAGTAATTTAACCGTAAATGTGAATGGATGAACTCCCCATAAAGAGGGAGGCAGATAGCAGACTGGATCAAAAGTCAGAACTACAATATGTTGTTTACAAGAAACACAAAGCAGGGGGATACATAGAGTAAAGGTAAAAGGCTGGAGAAAATCTATTATGCTTCAGGTGAAGTCAAAAAGAGGGGAGCATCCTTATCTCAGATCAAGCAAAAGTAAAATTGATCTAATTAAAGAGATAAGGAAGGAAACTATCCTGCTAAAGGGTAGCATAAACAACGAAGCAATATCAATATTAAACATATATGCACCAAGTGGTATGGCACTCAACTTCCTAAAGGAGAAGTTAAGAGAGTTAAGAAGAAATAGACAACAAAACTGTAATAGTAGGAGATCTCAACCTTGCACTCTCAGAATTAGACAAATCAAACCACAAAACAAATAAGAAAGAAATTAAAGAAGTAAAAGAATATTAGAAAAATTAGGTATGTTAGAATATACTTTTCTTTAGCAGTTCATGGAACCTATTCAAAAATTGGCCATAATTAGGACAATAAAGACCTCAAATTAAATGAGAAAGCAGAAATAGTAAATGCTTTTTTCAGATCATGATGCAATAAAACTACATCAACAAAAAGTTAGGGGAAATAGACCAAAAAGTAATTGAACTAAACAACTCATCTTAAAGAATGATTGGGTGAAGAGCAAATTATAGATACAATTAATAATTTCACTCAAGATAATGACAATGATGAGACATCATACCAAAATTTGGGATGCAGCCAAAGGGTAATAAGAGGAATTTTATATCCTTAGAGGCTTACTTGAATAAAACAGAGAAAGAAAAGATTGATGAATTGGTAAATAAAAAACTAAAAAGACCAAATTAAAACCCCAATCAAATACTAAATTGGAAATTCTAAAATTAAAAGGAGAAATTAAAATATTGAAAGTAAAAACTATTGAACTAATTAATAAAACAAGAGTTGGTTCTATGAAAAGCCAATAAATAGATAAGCCTTTGTAAATTGATTAGAAAAGGAGGGAGGAAAATGAAATTAGTAGTCTTAAAATGAAAAGGAGAACTTTCCACCAATGAAGAGGAAATTAGAGAAATAATAAGGAGTTATTTTGCTCAACTTTATGCCAATAAATTTGATAACCTAAGTAAATGGATGACTACCTCAAAAATACAGACTTCCCAGACTAACAGAGAAGGAAGTAAATTGCTTGAATAGTCCTATTCAGAAAAGAAATAGAACAGGCAATTAAACAACTCCCTAAGAAAAATCCAGGACCAGATGGATTTAATTGAATTTACCAAAATTTAAAGAACAATTTTCTAATGCTATATAAATTATTTGATAAAATAGGAATGAAGGAGTCCCTACAAATTCCTTCTATGACACAGACATGGTATGATACCTAAACCTTGGCTGAAAACAGAAAGAAAAATTATAGACCAATTCCCTAATGAATATTGATGCTAAAATCTTAAATAAGATATTAGCAAAAAGACTACAGAAAATCATCTCCAAGATAATACACTATGATCAAGTAGGATTTATACCAGGAATGCAGGGCTTGGTTCAATATTAGGAAAACTATCAATATAATTGGCCATTTAATAACCAAATGAACAAAACCATATGATCATCTCAATAGATGCAGAAAAGCATTTGATAAAATCCAACATCCATTCCTATTAAAAACACTTGAGAGTATAGGAATAAATGGACTTTTCCTTAAAATAATCAGCAGCCGCATACCCTTTGATCCAGCAGTGTTACTACTGGGATTATATCCCAAAGAGATTATAAAGAAGGGAAAGGACCTGTATGACGAATGTTTGTGGCAGCCTCTTTGTAGTGGCTAAAACTGAAACTGAATGGATGTCCATCAGTTGGAGAATGGCTGAATAAATTGTGGTATATGAATATTATGGAAATTGTTCTGTAAGAAATGACCAATAGGATGATTTCAGAAAGGCCTGGAGAGACTTACACGACTGATGCTGAGTGAAATGAGCAGGACCAGGAGATCATTATATACTTTAACAACAATACTATATGATGACCAGTTCTGAGGACCAGGCCATCCTCAGCAACGAGATCAACCAAATTCCCAATGGAGCAGTAATGAATGAACCAGCTATGACAGAAAAGAACTCTGGGAGATGACTAAAACCATTACATGGAATTCCCAATCCCTATATCTATGCCCACCTGCATTTTTGATTTCCTTCACAAGCTAATTGTACAATATTTCAGAGTCTGATTCTTATTGTACAGCAAAATAAAGTTTTGGTCATGTATACTTATTGTGTATCTAATTTATATTTTTATATATTTAACATCTACTGGTCATCCCCATCTAGGGAGGGAGGGGGTAAGGTAAAAAAATTGGAACAAGAGGTTTGGCAATTGTTAATGCTGTAAAGTTACCCATGCATATATCCTGTAAATAAAAGGCTATTAAATAAAAACCAAAAATTAAAAAAAATTTAAAAAAAGATATGGGATTATGTAGTGGTGGTAGTAGTAATAGTAGTAGTAGTAGTAGTAGTTGTTGTTCTTGTAGTAATAATAATAGTAGCAATAATAGTAGCAATGTTGTTGATGGTGATGGTGGTGGTACCACTACTTGCAGTGCTATAAGAGAAGTCAAAAGAGTGATAGCATTGATGGCAGTGATAGTAATTGTAATTGAAGTGGTGATGTATCCTACCAACAATCCCATGGGATACATTCTGTTATTTTTCTCATTTTATTAATAGGAATCCTTCTCTTTCTCCTATAGTAAGTTTCCAACCCTACATTGTTCACATAATTGGTTGGTGGACCAAATTGTTAAGAGCCTACTTGATAGAAAGCTATTATGGTCATGAACCAAACTAAATAAAATATAATTTTCATTTTTATTGGGGTCTGTGTTCAATTAAATTCCACCAACATTTATTGGGTACCTATTAGAAAAATAGGTCCAATACCTGGCATATTGGAAATATATATTTATATCTATATCTATATATACACACACATCTATACATATATATATAATCTATATACATATCTGTCTATATCTATCTATATCTATTTTATAGATAGATATAGACATATGTATATAGATATATATCATATATGTGTGAGTTTATACTTATATACATGCACATATACATATTTTTGTATGTGAATATGTATGTGTATATACATATATATGTATGTATGTATATACGTCCTTTTTAAGAACAAATAGATTGCAAGAAGCAGAGACGAGAATAGAGCACATTTCACATCTAATGTATAAGTCATAAACTGAGATGCCTGAGATATAGTGCTGAGTTTGGGGAAGAACAAATAAGCAAATTTTAGAGATTGAATTTCCTGGAAATATCACTTTCTATGAAATCAGGGAAGGTTCATACCATTCTTATTCCTTGGCATAAACTTGGATAAATGAGGCATAAAATTTGGGAGAAATGAAGAAAAGAAAGAGTTTGCCCTTTAAAAAACCAAAGAAGTGCTCTATTCCTCTCTTCTCCCCCCTTCTCTTCCTGTCTCTCTCTCTCTCTCTGTCTGTTTTTGTCACTCTTTGTATACACACACACACACACACACACACACACGCACACACGCACATACACACACATACTGATGTAAAGCACAATGCTATGAAAGTTTATTATTATTGTAAGGCTTAGAAATTTTAAGTGATATTTTTCTGGATCACACAGCCAGAAAGGGACTGAGCCATAATTTTAAATAAGCACTTCTTAACTCCAAATTTATCACTCTATCCTCTATGCCATTTGATTTCCAGGACTAGAGAGATAATAGCAATTGCCTTCATCCTCAATTCTTCCCTCCCCCTTTTTTGCCAACTGTCTCCTGAAATGAACTTCGAGTGAATGAAATCATAATTTATATGTCAGAAATAATGAACCGTAAGCTGGTCCAGAGATTACATGATCTTTCATATTCGTAAAGGTTGTGTTCAAATTTACCTAGTTTTCCTAATAAAAAGGAAAACATACATACTTGTATATGGCAGCTATAATTTCTAATTTATATTTCTTTATATAATCTCGTGTCTAATGAATGACAATTTAGCCATAATGGGGAAAACAGTATATTTCAAAGCCAAGAAGACCTGTATTAACATCTTATTTCTAACTATGCTGGCTGTGTTGATGTGACTCGAGACCTCTTAGTGATTTAAGCAACTTTCTAAGTGCAGTAAAGATGGCAACCAATATGTTTCATCATCCAAAAGTCACTGATATCAATAGAATCACAGATCCAATATTTAGCTATCAAATATCTTGTCTACAAGAGATAGATTTATTTTTAAATATCATTGATCAACTTCTTAAGTTAACCTTATTCCATTATTTTCTGGCCATCTACTCATTCTTTAATATCTTCTAACTTAGCTCTTGTCCTTGCCATTTTACTGAAAATGTCTTCTCTTAGGTCACCAATGACCTTCTAATTGCCTAATTCATTGGTCTTTTGTTCTTAGCTCCCATTCTCCTTGACCTCTATGAAACACTTAACATTATTAATCACTTCCTTCTTGCAGAAATTTTTCATTTCCCTGTTTGTTCCTACTATCCTATTCTGGATTAATGATCCCAAGTTAATTCTCTCCCTTCACCCAGTCCACAGGGAACTCATTCCCTTTCTTTTCCAAATATAAATGATTATTTTTTCCTATGAAGACCTCTTAAAAATTTCTCTGTAGCTTTGACCTTTCTTTCACACTTTCCAGATCTCCAAAAGATTGGTTTTAGAAAGTTTAATGAAGAGAGTGGTCAATTTGTTGGAAACATACTTTGGAATTTTGAGTTTAGAATCCTGCGTTGACATGTACAAGGTGTGCGATCATGGGAAAGTCATTTAACCTCCCTGAGTCTCAGTTACTTAATCTATGAAATGGGAATACTATTTGTAGTATCTAATATGTTTGTCATATTTATCATGAAGTACATATTTATTCTGAAGAACAAATGAGACAATATAGTACTTTGCAAATCTTATTTTCAAAAGTTTGTTTTAATAAAAATATATATTTTCTCAATTTCCCATTTCTACTACATTGCAGGAAAAGGATATTACATATATAATAATACACAGACATATAGATAGATAGACATAGATACATGCACATATATATATATATATAATATTTGTGTATATATACTTATGTATATAGACATAATACATACAAACACGCACACACAAATGTGCATTTATTTACAAAACAAATTTCCTCTTTGGCCATGTAGTTAAAACATCCCATCTTTGTTAGAAGTTAAATAGGATCAGAAATCTGGAATCATGGCTGGTCATTCCACTGATGGGTTCTTAAACTTTTAAAGATGTTTGCTTTCTAGCTTTGTTGAGTAACTTCTGGTCCTGCTTTCAAATTTTTCATTTTTATAATATTTCAATTACTGTACCAATTGTTTTCCTCATCTTATACTTCATGAAAGTCTTCTCAGATTTCTCTGCAACTATCCTCTTCACACTTTTGTACATTGCTGGGGCATTCCATGATATTCATATGCCATACTTTGTTTAGCCTTTCTCCAGCTGATGAGCATTCCTCTGGTTTTCAGTGGGTTTTTTGCTCATCATCAAAAGAGCTGCTTTTAATGTTTTTTGTACATAAAGGATCTTTAGCTTTTTTCTTTGATCCATATATATATTGATTTTTATCCCCAACTACTAAAATTTTTCCTTGGATGACTTCATATCATCCAAAGTAGCGTATTTTAGAAAGAAAAAAATGCATTTGTTTCTTCTCACTCCTCCCCCAACAACAGCAACAATGATAATGACAATGACAAGAACAAAATTTTGGTATTTTTTTTTTATCCTTCTTATTTCTGCCAAAATAATAATATCCCCTTGGTTAACAGAGTAGAAAGAGTTCAACAACAGCAATAATGATAATGACAATGACAAGAACAAAATTTTGGTATTTTTTTTGATCCTTATTTCTGCCAAAATAATAATATCCCCTTGGTTAACAGAGTAGAAAGAGTACTCAATTAGGAGACCAATGATTTGATCTGAATATCAGTTCTTCTACATAATATCAATGTAGCCTGTAGAAATCATTTAATATAACTTGGCCTCCATTTCCTCATCTGAAAAATGAGAAGCACTAAAGCTTTTCTTCCATCTCTATATTCTAAGATGTCATGATCTAGAATCGAGAATTTAAAAGCAAATATGATTTTCCCTTTGCCTTTTTACTTCCCCACTTCATCAATATGGTAATCATATGGTATCTGTAACTAATAAGTATTGTCACTCAATTCCATTTAGCATAAATTCTGGCTTTCTTTGCTTGAGAATCAAGACCTTTACTGAGTCTACAAAACTCTACACGTAGGATAAAAACAAAACAAAACAAAACAAAAAAGTGAAGGGGTTAAAGATGGCAGGTGCTTTGGAGATCATTTAGTTCAGAATTTTCATTTTATAGGGAAGGGAACAGAAGAAGAATGAGGAGAAATAACTTTTTAAATACTCAGACAGGAAGTAGCAGAGACAAAATTTGAAGCAAGAATTGCTAACTTTATATGTAGTCCTCCAACAATTTTCTTTTCCATGTCCAAATTTATCTCTAAATCATTCTACCTCTAGCTACTTCCTGAATATTACTGCAAATCCTGTTGGTAAATTTTTGAATAGAGGGATAAGGACCACTCTGTCACTTGATCCTTTACATTAAGTACTTTGATTTCTAGATAAGGAAACAACATCATATTGTTTTCCTTGTTTTCCTGAAGCTCGTGTATCTAATAAGTGCAAAATTCAGGATCTGAATTCAGGTCCTTTGATCTTATGTACAATCCTTTTGCACTATTCTGCCTCTCTAGACTTTTGGAGCATACACTCTTATTAGTGATCAATTGATCATTATATTTTTATGGTTATTTACCTTCATTTTTTTCTGTCTTGTTTTTTCTTTTTGAATGCACATTCATCTATAGCAAGAGAAAGGGTTTTACATCTTTGTATGTTCCATAATAATGTTATATTATATATTTCTCCAAAAGCAAAGAAGTTTCAAACTTTAGAAGGTTTTTTGAATATACTGTACATGTTGTTAAAATCTATACTTAATATGTGACCTTGATTAACAATAAATAGGAGTTAAATAAATGAATAGTAATTCATATACATATATAATGCAATATGCATACATATATTTTATGTTCACATATATGTATACATGTATGTACTTAATCTTTTGCGAAACTTAACAGTTTTATATGAGTGTGGATGTGTACTTTTTTGTGGACTTAGAAGTTATGTTTTAGAGTACTTTGGTTGAAAATGTAATTTCCAGTATTATTTTCTTGGAGTCTTCAATGAGTCTAGGTTAGATGGACCCTTTATATGTTTCCTCACTAATTTAGAATTGATATTTCTCTATAACTTTTAGTATTTAGAGACTATCCTGGGACACTAAGAAATAAATTGATTAGTTTGATTATACATGACTAGGATAAGTTAGAAGTTAGATTTATGCATCATTCTTAGAGGTCATATGACTTGAATCCAGGTTTTCTTAACTCTAAAACCAAATTTCTTTTCACTAAACAAGAATGATATCATACACATATTTGTGAGTGGATTTGTAAATTATATATGTATATATACATAAATATGTTTATATAGGTAAATATGTTTGTATGTGCATATGTGTTTATGTATATGTGTATAGGTGCACCTTTGTATGTATGCACATGTGTATGTCCTTTAAGTGCATATAGAAAAGGTAGGTATGCAGATAGTCTTCTTAATGACCTTACATTATTTGCTTTTATCGATTTATAAACAATGTTTATATTGTGCTTTCCACTTAAACTCTAATACTAATGATGGATTTACAAAGGTTTTCACATTTTCTTAGTTCTTCCCTTATCATATTTAGGGAGTTACAATAATAAGATGGATAGCTGGAATCTGAGGCACAGCCTGAAAAGTAGGGATTTACCTCATACAGGCAAGATTTGACTTAGGAATAGTATGGAAGAATACCTGATTACAATCATGATAACCCTATTCTCTGTTCTATGCCAGATTCTTCTAAAGATATGGGTCTTAGAGATATCACTTAAAGTTTCTAAACCTCAAATTCCTTATCTTTGAAATGTGAATAGGGGATTCCCATCTTATTACTTCTTTTTTTTCTTACAATTTTCAAATAAAGCAAATGAAAATATACTAAAAGATGTCATTTGTACTACTTAACTTCGAACTAAACTGTGCAGGAAAATAAGTGATGAATTTAGGGTCACAAGATAAAACTCTAATCCTGCTTCAGCTAACTCAGTAACTTCTTGTATGTCTTCAGGAAGTTACTTCTTCACTCCTGGCAACAGTTTTATCATTTGTAAAGTGAGGGATTTAGAGTAAGAGGTCTCTAAGGTTCCTTCAGATTCTAGAGCTAGGATGGCCCTAACTGGCTAATGCTATCATTATGATATGGGAAATTTAAAATCTTTAGTTTGACTCCTATTTATTGGAAATTTTCCAGCCTGATGGTCCAATTCTGGATATACACAATTACAGATGAAGCAATAATCACCTGTGACTATCAATACAGGTGAATTATTTTGAGAGGAATAAAAGCAATAAAAACAAGGAAAATTTATTTTGATCACTTTTGTGCATTCTGATAATTGGGACTTCTTCAAATGGGGGTGAGGAAAGTTTGTAGTTTAATAGTTTGCCTGATGTATTACTTTGCCTAGTCTATTTAAAGGAAGATATTGTGAGAGTCAGGCATGTTTTGCTTAAAGAGGCTTGCTTCACTAGCTCCTGGCTAAGCTTGGGAGATCCATCGATAATGATTACCTGCTTGTTTTGTAGTAGTAGGACTTTTGAGGTCTAGGTTATTGGCTTTCAGCTAGCTTTTAATAAGTTGCAAAGCTTGTTATTGCCTGTCTGCATGATCATTTAAATGCAATCATCAGTATTGTTTTGTAATATTGCTTTTAAGACTCTTTTTATGCAAATGAGAGACATGGTGAAACATCTCAGCTGTAATCAGCTTAATGACAATGTTCAGGTTGGGTATCTAATCTTTGTTTTTATTAACTATGGGACTTGCTCACAGTAAATAAATTAAGTGGCTATAGGGCCCAAATAATTCACTTTTTTTCAACCCTAATTAATGGAAAAGAAGCCCTCCTTAAAATGCTATCATTTCTAACCTATTGATCAGTTGCACAAAAACAGGGAAATCAGATTGATAGGAAGCCCAGAGGGCAATTTGAAGATTAGGTGTCCTCTAAATACTACCAGACAGTGATATTATAATAGTTGTGATATGTTGTTGGATTATTTTTTCATAGGGATAAATGAAAGTCACCTTTAGAATAGATATAGAGGATGTGATTTGATCCTGAAACCAGATGAATATTCAACATCATTTCTATCAGCTATAAACATTTTAAGTCTGAGAGTACACACTGTGGTATGACAGAAAAAAAGCAAATGGAATCTTGAGGTGCACTAACATATGTCATCAATCAGGAACAAGCAGACGATTGTCTCCCTGCACTCCCTCCTGAGCAGATTTCATTGGGTTGCATTGTAATATCTCATTTGGGGTATCAAAGTTCAAAAAGGAGAAAAAAATTTCCATCCTGAGAACTGAGAGGTTGAAAGGCCTTGGGTAAATTTCACATGAGAATGGGTTTAAAGAAATGAGGATATTTAAAATGGAGAATAGAAGTCTTCAAGTTATAATAGGGAAAAAAAACCTGTTTCCTTCAGATATGTGAAAGAAGTCATATTGAATAGCAATTAAATTACTCTTTAGTTTTAATCCTTAGAGAAACACTGAAGAATCAGGTTTAAGCCTGACATAAGGAAGTAACTAAACAATTAGAACTATCTAAAACTAGAATGATTTGTCTTAAGAAATAGGGGTTTCCTTTCCTTAGGTGTCTTCAAGATGATGATGAATGATTCATTGTCTGGTATGATACAATAAGGATTCCTTTCAGGTATGAGATTTTGATTCAGGTCTTAGGGGATCTCTGGGAATTCTTTTCAACACAAAAGGCAATAAATCTTTGATTAAGTCTAGATTCAAGAAGGTCCCTATTGCCCTCACATTTTTTTTAGAACTATACATATTATATATGTATCGATAAGCATATATATATATTTTATGAAATTATTATGTGGTAAATGTCCATATGCAAATATATCAGGTAAATCTATCTCTCCATCTAATTCAATCCTTCATTATTCTTCAATAAAATTGTATCCTTTTTGTTTTTTTATAAATATCATCTTCGACCTTTTATTTCATTCTCTAAAAAGCAAGGTCATTTTTTTTTTTACAATTTTGGTTGGATATTTCTTCAAAAAACTTCCTGTTCTTCCTAAGAAATGGTTTGGCAAGAGGACAGATCTTGTTGAATGTTTAGCAAAGTGCCTCTCTTACATTGCAATAATTTTTTTAATGTGATCAGGACAGAAGCCAACACACATAGGGTAATAAATAAATTAATGTCTTGCCCTGCATATCTGCTGTCTTTGCACATAATCAGAATTATTATCTGTCCAGCAGATGGGTGCTTAGCCAGTTGGATAAGAGTTATACTCATATAGCCTTTGAAAAACTGGCTGAAGGTTTTATCCATTTTTTTTTATCCATCTATTTCCCATGATATAACTGAAATTACTTGGTATCTTAATTGCAAAGATCCAAATTAATATAAAGTGTACTAATTAAGGGACAGTTATAAAACCTTTTAATCTGTTTCCATTTACTCTTCTTTAACTTTACTATTGAGAAAATAGTATTAACTGCAGTGATTGTAAAACTCAACTGCACAATTTCTCAGGAGAACCTTCTAGACATTTAACAGTCTTTGGCCATATGGGTTCGACTTATTCAGTTCCAGAATGGCTTTAGTTCATGGATATTTGGGTAGAAATTCAGAGTAAATGTGCATTTTGCTGTGATTGAAAATGACTAGTGCCTACTTGGAAAGCAGAGCATGCCTTCAGTTTCTACCCAAAAGCTACCTGCTTTTTGGAGGAAACATAGAAAGGAAAAGCCCTGGTCCTTTTTTTTTTTTGATAGAATATTCCCATGCCTGTGCATGGCCTAATGCATTTTATGAGTTACTTTGGACTCTGTCAAAATTCAGATTCTAATCTGAAAAAATCTGATTTTCTGTTAGAGAGAACTACACAATCTAAAGATACAGTGTTATGTTAGACTCCTTCAAAGTTGTTCCTTAGTAGAAGAAATTTGATAGAGTTGGCAGATATTGACTCTGAAACAAATGCATGCAGATTAAAATTCTGTCTTTTGTATTGTAAATAATTATAGCAGTACTATTTTAAGAATAAATTTGAGCAACCAAGTCATTTTGACTATAATAAATGGGTATGGTCTCAATCAAATTGAGATTTCTAGAAGATCTTAACTTAAAAAGACCAAGATCTTCCATTTTATCTAGGGTCATCTTCAGTCTTCTTGATCTATATCTTGCAACTGGACCCAGACACTCTGGAAGGGAAACTGAGGCAGGTGATTTTGCATAACTCTCCCCCACTTAAATCTAATTTACTTGCTTGTCATGGCATCACCTCCCTAATGTCATGGTCCTTTTCAAGAATGAAGGACAAACAACAATTTGAAATACCCAAATTAACCTCCAAGATCCTATAAAGGAAGATGTTATTTGAATCCATAAAGGAATGTTGTTATAATGTAATACATGATGAGCAGGTTTATTTTAAAAAAAACATGAAAAGATTTGGACTTGTGAAGAAAGATGCTGTCTACCTTCAGAGAATGAGATGACAGTAGGAAATAAGCATATAAGATTCTACATACATGTGTATGTGCACATATATGTATGTTTATAGATCTCTCTCTTCTCTCTCACTATATGGATATATATATGTATATATCTTCACATTTAATTGTAGCCTTCTTTGGTTTCAGGGTGGGGGGAGGAGCAGGTAAAAAAGTAAATGAAACAACAGAAAATTACACCAAAAAGGAAGCAAAAAGAGCTTATCAGCTTTGAAAACAATATATAATATTTATTATATAGGTTTTCTTGAAATGGAAATGTACTGCATATATATTTATATAATATAGATAGATAGATAGATTATATATATACACCAACATCTATTGTGTGTGTGTGTGTGCGCGTGCATGTGTTCAGTATTCAACAAGCAACTTAACTTTTTTTGGCTTCAGTTTCCCATCTGGAAAATGAAGGGTTTCTATTAGATGGACCCTGAAGCCACATCTAAATCATTTGCCTTATTATCCTCATTATCCCCTCTTCTTTCTCTTACCATCAGAACAGTTCTAAGTTTTTATTATTAATATTACATATCTTAAAATTCATACAAATTATGCCTTAGAACTCAAATATTACATAAAATCACTATTTAACTTCCTTTATTAATGAATGAATGCAGCATCATGTATAATTGGAATAATGTACTAGAAATGATAGTTTTGGTATTATAATAGATATTGGGAGTGTTACGTGATAGAATTAAAGAAAATAATGAAAAAAAGTATATATTAAGGACTTACTATGTATTATGATAAGGACACAGTTTATGGGAGCATCAAAATATATAGAGCCTCTAATCTCATGGTTAAATTAAAAACCATATATTTAGGTATAAACAATGGGAGACAAACACTTAAAAAAAAGTAAAATACCATTCACAAAGAAAAAATATGAATATCATTTAAATGTTCAGTGGATTCTACTCTAATCCCAAATTAGGAATTCAAGATTTGAAAAGAAGAGAGGACAAGTCAATAATTTAAAATAAGGTCTTGTATGGTGTCACTTATTTTTACTGTCCCAGGTCAGTACCAATCTAGGGTGCCTGGTATTATTATTCTCACATTTTCAAGCCCAGTCCATGCTTTAGGGTTTATTAAATTTGTATATGGAAGGACACTGGAATTTTTACTTTAGAAAGTCCTTCATCTTATAAGCTAAAAACACATTCACATGACCTATGCTTTTTTTAAATTAAAGTGCCTATCATAATTCTTGATATGTCAGTGAGATACAATAATTAATAAATGTTAGTTGCTTTTAACATTGTACAGTTTAGTGATATACAACTGGCAGCTTTTTAGACTCTTTTAGAGTTGTGCCTAGATGAGCAATCATCTGATATATGACTTCTTTGGTAAGAGTAAAATAGCCAAAGAACAATTACTTGCTTTGGGAAGATGGCATTTTATCAATGGAACTTCCATTAAGTAAGTCTTCCATCTTGTTAATGTCATGATCTTTTTTCAAGACCTTGACATCATTATAATGTGTCACTGCTGGGGAAAAAAAGTAATTTTTAAGTGCCATGGATAAAGATGTGTATGCTCTGTGTGTGTGTACATGTGTGTGTTAAATTAGCAGTGGGGATTTTCTTGCTGCAATAATATTAAGGATTGTAAAAGGAAAATGTATATGTAACATAATGTGTCACTTTGACAAGCACAAGCACTCATGAACACTTAACTCTTTATGGATGTTATCCTATATAGTAAAGTAAAAATAATTCCTTTGATATTTTTATATTCTCTGTAAGGTTTTTGCTGAGTCGTAATAAGTGCCCATTAGAAGTCCCTTAAATTCAGTAACCAGATAATTCTCCTTTGGAATTTTTATACCAATGGGAGAGGAAGAGTATATGAAGAAGAGAAGAGTAATATGGAGAAAGAACACAACAAGGAAAATTAACAAGAATTCTCTTGTTTCTCTATTATTTGTTCTTAGTGTCCTATTTTTTTTAAATGAGTTTGTTTATTGTTGTTGTTGATGAATCCTGTCCAACTCTTTGTGACCTTATATTGGGTTTGTTTGGTAGAGAAATTGTAGCGGTTTGCCTTTTTTCTGACTTATTTTAGAGATGAGGAAACTGAGTCAAACAGGATTAAGTTATTTTTAAGGATCACACAGCTAGTAAGTATCTGAAGCTGCATTTAAACTTATGAGGATAGTTTTTTTTTTTAAATTTCAAATCTAGTGTTCAATCCATTACACCCTCTTGCTGCCATCAGCTAAGTTCTTCACTACATAGTAGTTATAGCAAATAGAGAAGTTTTGAATCCTCTGGATAAGTTCATTTACCTTGATAGTATACTTTCCAGGTAATGATAACGAGGTTGCAACACTCTTTGCAAGAACTACCTCAATGTTTAGAAAGCTCCAAAAGAAAGTGTGGGAGAAAAGAGTTATTTGATAAACCAAATTGGAAGTCTAATTGTGTTAATCTCATTGTATTCTTGTGAATCCTGCACAGTATCCCAATGCCATGCTAGACACCTAAATGACTTCCATTTCAAATGTCTTAGGAAAATTCTTATGATCACCTTTCAGGATAAGATATTAGATACTCAGGTCTTTTTCAAGTTAAACTGACAAGCTTCAAATTCCACATAGAAAAGTACAACTGCAATGGGCTGACCATATTGTTCAAAAACCAAATGATTATTTGCCTAAATGAACTCATGCAGGGAAGGTGCTCTCATGGTGATCAGAAGTGATAGAAGGACACTCTTAAGGTTTTTCTGAAGAAATTTGAAATAGATTGTGTGACATGGGGGATACTGGTAAAGGACCATCCAGCACAGTGTTGCACACGTCAAAGAAAGCATTGTGCTCTTTGAACAAAGCAGAATGGCAGTAGCTCCAAAGAAATGTGAGATGTACAAATTTACAGCTATTCCCACCCCAAATACTCATAGGAACTATTGATGTCTGATCTGTGGTAGAGCATTCTGAGCTTGTGTTAGTTTGATTGGTCAATCTGATATACTATGCACTGATGTACAATGAATGCTGATTACCTAAAAATTCAGAACCACATTCTCTCAGAGAGGAACTGTACCCTAAATACATAGGAAAATGTGTAGGAATGCATTAAAAGCAAGTAATTAACAGAAAAAATCTAGGATACAAGATTACATGGCCATATATGACATTACCAGGAATTATTTATATATTCAGAAAACAATACTTGATGTCTTATTTTGTAATTTTACTCACATAAAATTAGCCATGAGATTCATGTTCACTCACTAAGCCTTTAAAATGTTTAAGCAGTAGACCTACACATGATTAGGGAGGAAGCTCTGGTGATAATAGTACTTATATTTAGATATTAGTTTGTTAACTCAAGGCAAAAAATAAAAAAAAATGAAACACATAATCTTCTACCCCTAGTAATTTATTTCTTCTTTGTTAATTCTCTCCATAGAATTACATTTACCTCAGGGAACTAAAAAAAATCATATAGTCCAAACACTGCCTGCACAGGAATCCCCTTTATGGCATTTCTTGACAAGTGATAATCCAATTTCTCCTTAAAGTGGGTGATGAGCTACTCTCTAATTTCAATGCAGCCCATTCTATTTCTGCTATTTCTAAAGGTTATTTCACTAATTAATTCAATTTTGCTTTTGATCAAGCTGTATTTTATTCATTACTACAAATTTTGTCTTATAGTACAAAGCAAAAAACATCTGATAACTCTTCCATATGATACCTTTGAAGACTTAAAGATAGTTATATCTTGTCTTTTTTCTTTTTAATACAATCCTGGATCCTTAGTGTCATTAACTGAGCTTCACATGGCATTTCTGCCAGGGCCACCACCATCATCATTGCCTTCCTTTGGATGCTCTCATCTTTATATTAACAATTCTATTGTCCAGAAGTAAGAAAAATACTCTTGCTACTCCAGATATCATCTGCTTCAATCTGAATGTAATTTTTTTTTTATTAAAACAGAGTAGTATCACATTGGCTTTTTTGGTTGCCATTTCATACTATTGATTTACTTGCTACTATAATTTGATGATATTTCTATATAATTTTTTCACATGAACTGTTGTATCTCAATACTATATCTGTGCTGTTTACAAAAACAATTTTATTGATATATTTTGTTTTACATTTGCTTCATTTCTCCTCCAAGAAAGCAGTTCTGTAGCTTTTTTTTCTCCTGAGGCTGTTGGAGTTAAGTGACTTGCCCAGGGTCACACAGGTAAGAAGCCTTAAGTGTCTGAAGTCAAATTTGAACTCAGATCTTTCTGAATTCAAGGCTGGTGTTTTATCTACTGTGCCACCTAGCTGCTCCTATAACTTTTTTTTTTTTTTTTTTTTTTTTTTAGAAAATGAGAAGAGGAAAAAATTAGGGAATGATCAATCCAAACCTAATTCCCAACTTCATTTTGGGTTAAAAATGGGGACTGGTACTGTGATTTCACTGGTCTAAAGAGTTTCCTGTGAAGAAATTCATTTGCCAACAGAGGTCAACCTCTTCACTGCAATTTGTGATCTAAGGAAATTGCTTAGGAATGGAGTGGTTAAGCAATTTGCTCAGCATCACACAATAAGTATGTATCAAAGACAGGACTGGAATCCAGGTATCCTAATTAAATGTTACCTTAATTGATTCAATCAGTCCTTATAAACTAATTAAATATTCTTGGATCTTGAATCTAGTATTTGTGTTAATTCTCCATTCTCTATTTGTATCATTGGTAAATCTGATAAACATAATTTCTGACTTGATTCTAATTACTGATTTTTTTTAAAAAGTCAAAATGTAGAGCCAAGGCCTCTTAGATGGAGTGCTCCTGAAGATTCCACATAAGTTGTCCTCAATACATTAACAACAAATCTTTGGATTTTGTCATTAACCCAGTTCAATATCAATCCAGTAGTATTATTAGCTAACCCTTATTTCTACATTCTTGGCATTCACTGTGCTGATTTATTATAATGACATTAGAGGCTTCTTTTTCCCACTCACCACTAATTCATTCCTTTCTTTCTGCAAACATATTCAGGAATTCTCTATCATCAAATACTTTTTTTTGACCCAGCTACCTTAAAAAGTTTCTAGTATATGATGCTTATTATTTTATTCCTCAAGTTGCAGAATGAGTCCTACATGCTTGTTAATAGTACTTCATCAGCTACTTATTCATCAATCTTCTTCATTCGGATTTTGCCACACATCTTTCAAACTGTCTTCTCCAAGGTGACATTAAAAATTTAATCACTTTTCCCAGTCTTTATTTAATTGACTGTTTTGGTAGTATTTGTTCTTGTTAACTACCAATTCCTTTTATTTTTTGCAATTTTGTTTTCCTCGACTTATTTGACTGATGCCTATCCAACTTCTCTATTTATTTATCTGGTTTATAAGTTTCTATTTCTTTTTCTGACACCTCAGCTCTAGTTTACAATTCATTCTTAAGCATTCTCCAAATTTTTTTCCTTGGTCAACCCACCCTCACTCTTTATATTTTCATTTTTCTTGATATAATTCATATAATCAACAGGCTACTAATGGTTCTACTTATAAGTAGCATTGCTATCTTAGTGTCATCATGTCCAAAATGGAAATCACTCTCTCATCCATATTCTGATTTTGTACTAAAATTTTTTCCCATTTCTATTAATTACAGATTTTCAGGAATTTAAGTTCAAAAGTTTGAGTGAATTTTCTTTTTTTTTTTTTTTTTTACTAGTGCCTAGCCCACATAACCAAAATCACAGTCTTGTCAATTCAACTCTTATAAGGCTCCTGGTCCTACAATATCTTACCCAATTATAATTTTGCTTATAGAAAATTCAAAATTATTGCCTTGATAAATTACTTGACAATACCAGAAAAAGACTATGTATTCTTCTCCCTTTATATTAGCACTTTATATAGGAAGACCCTTGGCCATTGGAATACTTTCCAACTTCACCAGTCTGTAATGTCACTAATAAAAATCTTATTCATTAATAAGGCCTAAGTATAAAGTTTTTCCTTCATAAAGCTTTCCTTGGTTTCACAGTTGGAAGAAATATCCCTCTTGCTCAGTCTTAAGAAGCTTGTAAAATTGAAACATAATTGTTTAGAAACCAATTATACAGTAGACAAAGAATGTTCTCATAAGAAGAATAGGCAATACCATGATATTTATAAAGTGCTATTTGTAAGTTGTTTTGCAGTCATGTCTGAATTTTTGTGACTCATTTTGGGATTTTCTCATCAAAGATATTAAAATGGTTTGCCCTTTTCTTCTCCAACTACTTTCTCAGATAAGCAAAAGACATTAAATGACTTGCCTAGAATCACACAACTGCCAAATGAATGTGGCTAAATTTGAACTCAGAAAATGAATCCTTCAAAACTCCCCATTTGACACTTTATTCATTGCCCTATCAATTGTTCTGGATAATTAAAGTATATATTATATGAGAAGCATTGAGCTTGGCAGTGGGTTAGATATGCAATGAACCCCAAATTTCTTAAATCTTAATTTAAAACTTAAGAAAAAACTAAGGCATCACAGCCAAGTATAATTAAGGAAATACATGATCTTTACACACAAAGATCTTATATTCTAATAATTAATAAATAAAAATTAATAAATTAATAAAAATAAAATTAATAAATACACACATATACACATTATAATTCAAATGTGACCAAAAGTAAGGAGAATATTATCTTGAGGATAACCAGAGTTAGCAGTTCAAAATTGAAAGAATGAATCAATATGGAAACAAAAAGAACATTCCAGAAAGGGGAATAATTGACCTCAAGAACATCACAGTTATTTAATTCAGATTTAATGTAGAAAATTCCTTTGGTACAGATAGAATTTTTATGTGTAAATAATATCTTCTCCCAAATATTTAGTATTAACTTAGTTTTGACTGTAATTCCAGTCTAAAAGTGCATTGCTATATGACTCATTCCTTATTAATAGAGATCAGTGCCCTGCACTTGCATCATAGTTGGGTCAGAACTGTCAAAAGTGGCAGAGAATTTAATTCTTTTCAGTTTTCTTCAAGCTATGAATAATTTTCAATCATATGAGTCTTCTTCAAACTTTCCAATATTTCAAATGCTCCTGGGTTCCATCCATTTTTTAATTTTTTATTATTATACCTTTTTATTGACAGAATATATGCATAGGTAATTTTTCAACATTGACCCTTGCAAACATTTCTGTTCCAACTTTTCCCCTCCTTACCTCCACCCCCTCCCCTAGATGGCAGGGAGTCTCATTCATGTTAAACATGTTAAAATATATCTTAAATACAATATGTGTGTATATAGTAATATGGTTTTCTTGTTGCACAAGAAAAACCGGATTTAGAAAGGTAAAAATAACCTGGAAAGAAAAACAAAAATGCAAGCAGTCCACACTCATTTCCCAGTGTTCTTTTACTTGGGGTAGCTGGTTCTGTTAATCACTGATCATTTGGAACTGAATTGGATCTTCTCATTGCTGAAGATATACACTTCCATCAGAATTGATAGTCATATATTATTGTTGTTGAAGTGTATAATGATCTTCTAGTTGTGCTCATTTCACTTAGCATCAGTCCAAATAAGTCTCTCCAGGCCTCTCTTTATTCATGCTGCTGGTCACTTCTTACAGAACAATAATATTCCATAACATTCATATGCTATAATTTACTCAGCCAGTCTCCAACTGATGGACATCTGTTTAATTTCTAGTTTCTAGTCGCTATGAAAAGGGCTGCCACAAACATTTTTGCACATACAGATCCCTTTTCCTTCTTTAAGATCTCTTTGGGATATAAGCCCAGTAATAACACTGCTGAATAAGAGTATTCGCAATTTGATAACTTTTTGAGCATAGTTCCAAATTGCTCTCCAGTATGGTTGGATATGTTCACAACTCTACCAACAATGTATCAGTGTCCCCGTTTTCTCACATCCATTCCAACATTCCTCATTACCTTTTCCTGTCATCTTAGCCAATCTGAAAGGCATGTAGTGGTATCTCAGAGTTATCTTAATTTGCATTTCTCTGATCAACAATGATTTGGAACACCTTTTCATATGAGTAGAAATAGTTTCAATTTCATCATCCAAAAATTGTTGCTCATATTGTTTGACCATTTATCAATTAAAGAATGGCTTGATTTCTTATAAATTAGAATCAATCCTCTATATATTTTGGAAATGAGGCCTTTATCAGGACCTTTAAGTATAAAAATGTTTTTCCAATTTATTGGTTTCCTTCAAATCATGTCTGCATTAGTCTTGTTTGTACAAAAGCTTTTTAACTTGATAAAATCAAACTTTTCTATTTTGTGATGAATAATGATCTAGAGTTCTTATCTGGTCACAAATTCCTTCCTCTTCCACAATTCTGAGAGGTAAACTATCCTGTATTCTTCTAATTTATTTGTAATTTTATTCTTTATGCCTAAATCATGAACCCATTTTGATATAATCTTTGTGTATAGTGTTAAGTGCGAGTCCATGCCTAGTTTCTGTGATACTAATTTCCAATTTTCCAAGCAGTTTTTGTCAAATAGTGAATTCTTATTCCAAAACTTGGGGTCTCTGGGTTTGTCAAACACTAGATTATTAAGGTTATTGACTATTTTGTCCTTTGAACCTAACCTATTTCATTGATCAACTAGTGTATTTCTTAGCCAATACCAAAAGGTTTTGGTGACCACTGCTTTATAATATAGTTTTAGATCTATGTAGAGCTAGGCCACTTTCATTTGATGTTTTTTTTTTTCATTAGTTCCCTTGATTATTGCTGTAATTTCCTCTTCATTGGTGGAAAATTCTCCTTTTTCATTTTTAAGACTAACAATTTGATTTTCCTCTTTCCTTTTTCTAATCACCTTTACCAAAGATTTATCTATTTTGTTGGTTTTTTCATAAAACCAACTCTTAGTAGTTTGGAACTATGCTCAAAAAGTTATCAGACTGTGCATACCCTTTGATCCAGCAGTGTTACTACTGGGATTATATCCCAAAGAGATTATAAAGAAGGGAAAGGGACCTGTATGTGCACAAATGTTTGTGGCAGCCCTTTTTGTAGTGGCTAAAAACTGGAAACTGAATGGATGTCCATCAGTTGGAGAATGGCTGAATAAATTGTGGTATATGAATATTATGGAATATTACTGTTCTGTAAGAAATGACCAACAGGATAATTTCAGAAAGGCCTGGAGAGACTTACACGAACTGATGCTGAGTGAAATGAGCAGGACCAGGAGATCATTATATATTTCAACAACAATACTATATGATGATCAGTTCTGATGGACCAGGCCATCCTCAGCAACGAGATCAACCAAATCATTTCTAATGGAGCAGTAATGAACTGAACTAGCTATGCCCAGAAAAAGAACTCTGGGAGATGACTAAAAACCATTACATTGAATTCCCAACCCTATATTTATGCACACCTGCATTTTTGATTTCCTTCACAAGCTAATTGTACAATATTTCAGAGTCTGATTCTTTTTCTACAGCAAAATAACGTTTTGGTCAGGTATACTTATTGTGTATCTAATTTATATTTTAATATATTTAACATCTACTGGTCATCCTGCCATCTAGGGGAGGGGGTGGGGGGGTAAGAGGTGAAAAATTGGAACAAGAGGTTTGGCAATTGTTAATGCTGTAAAGTTACCCATGTATATATCCTGTAAATAAAAGGCTATTAAATAAAAAAAAAAGGAGAAAAAAAAAAAAACAACAAAGTCAGATACAACAAAGATCTGGGGTGATAGAATATAGTCCACTGTAGAATGGACTCTGTTAATTCAATCAATAATACTTCTTGGAAGAGACAATCTCTTTCTGGAGGTCTGAGCCCACAAATTATAAGGGGATTGAACAACATGTCAAAAGAAGATTAAAGGGGCTTCTTTGCTAGCACTGGATGCAGAACTCTGTTGCATTGCACATGTATAGATCTCTGTTGAAGTCCTGGTTGATAGTTCTGAAGTAAGGAAGAATAATAGCACATGAGACTTTGTGACTGCAGGGGGGGCAGGAAATACCACTTTATAGTTTCAAGGTGAAAAATTGTAGTTTTGATCACTCATAGGTCAGGAGAGCAGTAAAAGGTCATCATACCCCTGTAGTCCAAAAAGGCCTATGCTACGGCATAGTCCTCTTCATTACATCAGAAGTTTCTTTTTCCTAGGCTTTTTCTGAGCTTTTTACCATTCAAGCCTATCCCCAGCCCTAGAACTAGGGGGATGTTGACCTCCTGTAGGAATCCACCCCCTTAACCCACTAGAAGTCCCACTGTTAAACACAACCATTCTTCTAGCTATATAACAAGGACAATACAAAAATAAGCATCATTTCCATATTAGTTTTAGTATGGACTCTAACCATAACCTATGACCTGAAAAACCATTGTTGTAATTCAACTACAAAAACTAATGACCAATCTATGAAAGACACACACCTTTTAAAACTTATTAACCACTCTTTTATTGACCTCCCCGCTCCATCTAACATCTCTGCCTGATGAAACTTTGGATCTCTATTAGGAGTATGCCTAATCATTCAAATCTTCACAGGCCTCTTCCTAGCAATACACTACACTTCAGATACACTTACCGCTTTCTCCTCCGTAGCCCACATTTGCCGTGATGTTAACCACGGCTGACTCCTCCGTAAGGAGGGCTGATGTTAACCACGGCTGACTTCTTAGAAATGAAAACCTGCAGCCCACTAAGCATATCTCCGAAAGTAGCTGCACAAAAGTCCTGAAGTTTGGGATAGTATTGCCTCTGCCATGGAAACAAGATCTAACTATAACATTAAGCTAAAATATTTAAGAGATAGGCTTGTACTCAATAAAACTATTCTCTTTGATGAAGCCAAAATGGTGGCAAGAAGCCAGGAAGTTGTCTAAATTCTCTCCACTTTTCATCAAAAATAATTTGAAATCAAGTTTCTCAATAGATTCCCGAGTGATGAAATATGCAAATAGAATGAATGGAACAATTTTCTAGCTTGTTTGCTTGAAGGTCTTTAGGAAAGATCAGTCTTACTTGGTTAAGTACATATTGTGTTGAGGTAAGTCATCAGAAAAGAACCACAACACAGATCAGAAAGCAAGACACCTTGATCCTGGATCAACAGGACAGTAACATTGCAGATAAGTGAAAATTTCAGTCAAAGCACAAACAAGCTGCAAGGGTTGGAAATCAAGCAACAAGAGATGGTAATAGTCATGGCACCAAAAATCAGAGGCCTCAGCACTCAAAGCCAAAGCTCAGAGGTCTCCAAAATTCCATACTTAAGAAGCTTGGGATAGCACACCCTGTTCCTCAGGAGCAGAGTTCAATTTTAAAAGCCAGTTTTTAATAAGAAACAGAAAAAAATCCTTGACCATAGAAAGATACTATGTTGACAGGGAAGATCAAAATACCAATTCAATAAAAGGCAAAATGTACATATGAAACCTCAAAGGAGCATATAAGTTAGTCTCAAGCCCAAAACTCTTCCTTGGAAGAGCTCAAAAAGGATTTTCAATGTCAAAAAGAATAGTAGAAGAAAAAATTGGGGAAAGAATTGAGAGATATGCAGAATAGAGTCAACAGGTTGGAAGAGAAAGAACAAAATTTGACCAAAGAAAACAATTTCTTAAAAAATACTATAGTATAAACGCAAAAATTTAAAAAAAAACCTGAAGTAAAAAAAACAAAAACACTGAAGAAAACGACATTTGTAAAAGTAGAATTAACCAAATGGAAAAAGAGGTACCAAAGCTAACTGAAGAAAATCCTATGTTAAAACTAGAATTGGGTAAATGGAAGTTAATGAGTTTATGAGACATAAAAGACCAGTCAAAGAAAATAAGAAAGAATGAAAAATATAAATTACCCTATTGAAAAAAAATGATCTGAAAAATAACCCCAGGAGACATAATTTAAGAATGTATTAGACTAGAAAGGAGGATTCTGGAAACGTGGAAGAGGAGGACAGAACAATTTTTCCCCTACAAACAAAACTTTTGCACGTAAGGACAAACACAGACTCATGAAAAACAAAGAAACTAGGGGCAGAAGAGGGCTGCTCCTGGAATAAGCTGAGAAGACTGGAAGAGAGACCCCAGACAAGGGATTAGCTAGCATGAAGTATAAATATATTTAGACTAGCTACACAGACACAACCAGCAGGAGCCCTGGGGTTAGCTGAAGTTAGCTGAAGCCTCAACCAGAACCACAAAAACTTTCACCTCTTGGATTGCATGCAGAACTGGGGACCTGAATCTGAAAAGACTGAGAGAATATTTGCTGATTAGGGATTGAAGTGCAGCTATGCTGCAAAAATGTGGTACTAGGTGAGAAGGAACCAGCACATCTTGCGAATGCAGAAGCAGTGAAGCAGTGGCACTGCTGGCTGTGGGCACTTGCAGGACGGTGAAGTTTTTTGTTGGGGGTTTCAGATCAGAGGGGAGAGCTGAAGTGAAGCAAAAGGCACTATTTCCCCACTCTAACATTAAAAGTACTAACACTAATACTTCTCATTTAAAAAAATTAAAAACAACTGACAAAGAAGAAAGCACCCAAGCATAGAAGCTAACTATGGGAATAGGGAAGATTGGAGTGCATCATCAGAAAAGATAGTAAACTAAAAACAGCTTCTTCTATACCACAAAGTAATGTCAAATGGCATCCTCACCAGAAAGAATTTATAGAGGTCAAAAAACTTTAAAATTCAAATGAAAGAGATGGAGAAATAACTAAAAAATAACTAAAAAAATAAAATAAAAGTCATCCATTTTAAGGTACTTAACATAGACAAATTATTTATTTTTTAACATTTTATACATTTGTATAACATATGCTTAACACTGACATCAATAATTAGGTAGCTCAAAAGAAAGATCAAGGTTGAGTTAAGTATGATTGGACTCTAAAAAGAAAAAATGTCTAGGAAAAATTAAAAATAGTATTTATATTATATAAATGAGATGCAGAGGAAGAAAAGACACAAAGACTTAAGAGTAGGGAGAAGCTTGTAGTTCTGAAAACATACTCACATCAGGAATAGATTAAATAGGAAACTCTACATATATACTATATAGGGTATAGCACACTACAAAATTCATAAAGAAATAAGGTGGCAAGGAATAGTGTAAGATAAGTTAAAGAAAGATGTGTAGGTTTATGATAGTGGGACAAGGTGTGTAGATTAATGGGAATAGGCTAAAGAGAAGGAGGAAGGGTGGCATAAGATAAGGAGAGGTACAGAAGAGTGTTTAGATTAATGAGAGTGTGATAAGATGTGCAAATTAATGGGAATGATATGAAGAAGGTAGGAAAGGGTAAGGAGACAAGATAAGAGAGGGATCCATATGTGGGGGAAAGTTAAGTAATAGCAAGGAAATTTTATTTTATTTTATTTTTAAAAAATAATAAAAAAGAAAAAGAAAAAATGAATAAACAAACCAAAAAAGAACTCAGTCATTTTCTTACCAGCACATAAGGGAAAATTATTCATGTGTGTATGTGTGTGTGTGTGTATATATATATATATACATATATATATATATATATGTATGTATATATATATAGAAGAAATTATATTCATGAGTGTCCATTTTTCTTTACTTCCTAGTAATTCTTTTGTTCTCTGATGTATACCTTTTTATTTTATTATTTTTTTGTGTTTTCCTTTCACCTCCTCCTCAAGCAGAGTATAGTTAAGAAAGAATGTATTTAAGTGTACAGATGTAGATATATACATACATACAAACACACACACCACACACACACACACACACACCACATACACACATATATATCTTTTCTATTCCTCCTGACTCTTTGCTTTAATTCTGCTCTTTAACTTTTCCCCCAACCCATGAATCTATCCCTGCTATTCTTCCCACACCTTTGTTTCCCCCTTTGCTCCTCTATTCCCCCCTTATTTCTTTAAGATTTTGGAAGGTGCTATACTTTTCATGGTATCTATGTAGTGTTGTCTATTTAACTATTCCCGATATGAATAAGTTTTCAGAATTATGAGTCCTCCCCTCTTTAATGTCTTTCTGTCTATTTCCTGTGCACTTCATTTGTATAGCAAGATTAGTATTTTTACCTTAACTCTGCCCTAACATTTCTTTTGAACTACCCTATTGTTCATGTCAATCTTAACCATATTATATGCATTTCACATGTTAAAAAAACAAAAAAAATAAACAATTTCTTCATATGCAGTTCCTTGAAATTGATCTTTGACATTGGCTTATATGTTAAATTGTCTAGTAAGTTTTGTTTGGCTGATAAAAAGTTCTGAAAATATGCAAGTTGATTGAATATTTATTTTTTTCTCATTCAATATTATAGATATTCTTTTCTGGATGTGATAGTTTGGCTGCAGGTCTAATTCTTTTGATAATCAGTAAATGTGGATTGCTGAACTAATTGTGGTATATGAATGTAATGGAATAATTCTGTTCTATAAGAAATTATGAGCTGGTGGATTTCAGAAAATCTGGAAAGACTTGCACGAACTGATGTGAAGTGAAGTGAGCAGAAGTAGGAAGATACTGTAAACAGTAATAGCAACATTGTACAGATGTGAAATTTCAATAGACTTTGTTCTTCTCAGTAGCAATGCAATGATCTAAGATAAGTCTAAACAACTCACGCTGGAAAATGTTATTTATATGCAAAGAAAGAATTATGGAGTCTGAATGTAGTTTGTAGCATATTATTTTCACTTTTGTTGTTGTTCTCTTATGGTTTTTCTCTTTTTTTCTGATTCTTCTTTCACAACATGACTAATTTGGAAATATGTTTAATATGATTGAACATATATAATTTATATCAGATTGAATGCTGTCTTGGCAAAGGGGAGGAAAAGGAAGGAGAAAAAATGAATAAGCTAAAATCTTATGATACTAAATGTCCAAAGAAAATATATTTCAAAACAAATAGGCTGGAAAATAAATAAAAAGCAATAACAACGATAACAACAAAAAAAACTCATCATACTATGATGACAAGGAAAATCAAAACACACATGCAGACAATGACAATAACAAATAAACAAACAAATAAATAAGTAAGTAAGTAACCAAAAACTCCTGCTACATCCAAAGCATTTAAGAAAAAAAGTGAATTCATTACAGACCCCAAAATATTTCCTGGAAGAACTAAAAAAAATTTTTGAAATAAAGTATGAGGGGTAGAGGAGAAATTGGAAAAAAATAGAGTGATGCAAGAGAATTATGAAAAATGATTTAACAAGTTGATAAGGTAGGCACAAAAAATACCCAAGAAGATAAAAGTATTCTTTCCCTTGTACCTTTTTATGCTTCCCTAATTTCTGGATTTGGATATCAAATTTTCTGTTTAGTTCTGATCTTTTTTATAAGAAATAAATGAGATTCATCAGTATCATTGAATGTATCTCTTTTTCCCTGAAAGATAATGTGCAATTTTGATGATTAGTTGATTCTTGGTGGCAATCCAAGTTCCTTTGCCTTTTAGAATACCAGATTCCAGGGCCTTCGGTCCTTTTAGTTGGAAGCTGCTAGGTCCTGGATAATCCTGATTGTGGCTCTTTGGTATTTGAATTGCTTGCAATCTTTTCTCCTTGATCTGATAATTCTGAAATTTAGCTTTAGAGCACCTTTTCATACGACTAGAAATGGTATTAATTTATCCTCTGAAAATTGTTCATATCCGTTGACCATTTATCAATTGGGGAATAGCTTAAATTCTTATAAATTTGAGTCAATTCTCTAAATATTTTAGAAATGGGGCCTTTATCAGAATCCTTAAATGTAAAAATAATTTCCCAATTTATTGCTTCTCTTCTAATCTTTCTTGTCTGCATTAGTTTTGTTTGTACAAAGGCTTTTTAATTTGATATAATAAAAATTTTCTATTTTGTGATCAATAATGACTTCTAGTTCTCCTTTGGTCACAAATTCCTCCCTTTTCTATAGATCTGAGAGGTAAACTATCCTATATTTTTCTAATTTGCTTATAATATCACTCTTTATATCTAAATCATGTATATGCCTAGTTTCTGCCATACTAGTTTTCAATTTTCCAAGCAGTTTTTGTCAAATAGTGAGTTCTTATCCCAAAATATGGGGTCTTTGGGTTGTCAAACACTACCATTACTATAGTTATTGACTATTTTGTCCTGTGAACCTAATTTATTCCACTAATCAACTACTCTATTTCTTAGCCAGTATCAAATGGTTTTGATAACCGATGCTTTATAATATAATTTTAGGTCTGGTACAGCTTGTCCACCTTCATTAGCATCTTTTTTTTTTCATCAATTCCCTTGAAATTCTTGACCTTTTGCTTTTCCAGATGAACTTTTTTTATTATTTTTTCTAGATCTGTAAAATAATTTCTTTGGAGTTTGGTATGGTACTAAATAAGTATATTAATTAAGGTAGTGTTGTCATTTTTATTATATTTGCTCGACCTACCCAGTAGCACTTGATATTTTTTCAAATAATTAGATCTGACTTTATTTGTGTTTAAAGTGTTTTGTATTGTGTTCATATAATTCCTGACTTTCCCTTGCCAGATAGATTTCTAAATATTTTATACTATTGACAATTATTTTGAAAGGAATTTCTCTTTGTTCTCTTGCTACTGGACTTTGTTAGTAATATACCAAAATGATAATGATTTATGTGGATTTATTTTGTGTTCTGCAACTTTCCTAAAGTTATGAATTATTTCTAGTAGTTTTTTCAGTTGACTCTCTGGGATTCTCTGAGGGTACCATCATATTATCTGCAAAGAATGATAATTTGGTTTCCTCATTACCCATTCTAATTCCTTTAATATATCTTTTCTTATCTGATAGCCAATGATAATATTTATTTTTTTCTACATGATCAAACCATTATTTTGCTGTACAAAAAGAATCAGACTCTGAAATATTGTACAATTAGCTTGTGAAGGAAATAAAAAATGCACGTGGGCATAAATATAGGGATTGGGAATTCAATGTAATGGTTTTTAGTCATCTCCCAGAGTTCTTTCTCTGGGCGTAGCTGGTTCAGTTCATTACTGCTCCATTGGAAATGATTTGGTTGATCTCATTGCTGAGGATGACCAGGTCCATCAGAACTGGTCATCATATACTATTGTTGTTGAAGCATATAATGATCTCCTGGTCCTGCTCATTTCACTCAGCATCAGTTCGTGTAAGTCTCTCCAGGCCTTTCTGAAATCATCCTGTTGGTCATTTCTTACAGAACAATAATATTCCATAATATTCATATACCACAATTTATTCAGCCATTCTCCAACTGATGGGCATCCACTCAGTTTCCAGTTTCTAGCCACTACAAAGAGGTCTGCTACAAACATTCGTGCACATACAGGTCCCTTTCCCTTCTTTATGATCTCTTTGGGATATAAGCCCAGTAGTAACATTGCTGGATCAAAGGGTATGCACAGTTTGATAATTTTTTGAGCATAGTTCCAAACTACTCAATGATAATATTTCTAATAAAATATTGAGTAGTAATAGTGATCATTGTCAGCCTTGTTTCACTTCTGATCTCAGTGGAAATGATGCTTGCTGATGGTTTTAAATAGATGCTGATCATTTTAAAGAAAAGTGCATTTATTCCAATACTCTCTAGTATTTTAATAGGAATGGGTGCTGAATTTTATCAAATGCTTTTTCTGCATCTGTTAAGATAATAATATGATTTTTCTTAGTTTGGTTATTGATATAGTTAATTATGCTAATAGTTTTCATCCTGCCTGGTTTAGGTGTCAATACCATGTCTGTGTCATAAAAGGAATTTGGTAGGAGTCCTTCTTTCCTTATTTTTTCAAATAGTTTATATAGCATTGGAATTAGTTGTTCTTTAAATGTCTGGCAGAATTCACAAGTAAATGCATCTTGTCCTGGAGATTTTTTTGGAGGGGAATTGTTTAATAACTTGTCCTACTTCTTTTTCTAAAATGGGACTATTTAAATAATTTATTTCCTCTTCTGTTACTCTGGGGAAATTTATATTTTTGTAGCTATTCTTCTATTTCACTTAGATTGTCAAATTTATTAACATATAGTTGATCAAAATAACTCCTAATCATTGCTCTAATTTCCTTTTCATTGGTGGAAAGGTCTCTCTTTTCATTATTGAAACTAACAATTTGATTTTCTTCTTTACTTTTTCTAATCCAATTAACTAAAGGTTTATCTATTTTATTGTTTTTTCATAAAACCAAATTTTAATTTTATTTGTTTAATTCAATAGTTTTCTTATTTTCAATTTTATTAATCTCCCCTTTTATTTTCATAATTTCAAATTTAGTATTTAATTGAGAGCTTTTAATATGTTCTTTCCTAGCTTTTTTAGTTGTAAGCCCAATTCATTGATCTTCTCTTTCTGTATTTTATGCAAGTAAGCATCTAGATATGTAAAATTTCCCCTAATAACTGCTTTGGCTGCATCCCACAAATTGTGGTAAGTTGTCTCATTATTGTCATTCTCTTGGATGAAGGTATTGATTATGTCCATGATTTGCTGCTTTACCCATTCATTTTTTTATGATTAGATTCTCGTTGCCAATTAATTTTTGATCTATTTTCCCCTGGCCTTTTATTGTACCACGGTCTGAAAAAAAATGCATTTACTATTTCTGCCTTTCTGTATTTTATTTTGAGATTTATATGCCCTCATACATAGTTAATTTTTGTATAAGTTCTATGAACCACTGAGAAAAAAAGGAAACTCATTTCTGTCTCCATTCAATTTTCTCCTAAGATCTATCATACCTAACTTTTAAAAATTCTGTTTACCTTCTTAACTTTTGTGTTTATTTTGTAGTTTGACAAAGCAAGGTGGAGTTCACTAACTAGTATAGTTTTTCTGTCTATTTCTTCTTGCATCTCTCTTAACTTTTCCACTATGAATTTGGATGCTATACCACTTGGTGCATATATGTTTAGTATTGATATTGCTTCATTATCTATGGTACCCTTTATCAAGATATAGTTTCCTTTCTTTTCTCTTTTAATTAGGTCCATCTTTGTTTTTATTTGATCTGAGATCAGGATTGCTACTCCTGATTTTTTTTGATTCACCTGAAGCATAATAGATTCTGCTCCAGACTTTTACCTTTGCTATGTATGTATCAGTCTGCTTTAAATGTGTTTCTTGTAAACAACATATTGTAGGGTTCTGGCTTTTAATTCTATCTGCTATCTGCTATCTGCTTCTGTTTTATGGGAGAGTTCATCCCATTCACATTTACCATTAAAATAACTTATTCTGTATTTCCTGCCATCTTATTTACCCCAGGTTATACTTCTACTTTTCCTTTTTGCCTTTCTCTCCATCACAGTATTTTGCTTCTGACCATCATCTCCCTCTAACAGCCTTCCTCCTTTACAGTCCTTATACCTTTCTTATACCTTTCCCCTACTACTTATTTTTTCCCTTCTATTAGGTTTCTGCTTTATTTTCCTCTTTCCCTTCCCACTTTCCTATAAGGTGAGACCAGTTTCTCTGTGAAACCAAATGTGTCTGATATTTTCTCTTTGAGCTAAATCTGATGAGAGTAAAATTCACACAATGTTCATCTCCTCTCCCTTCTTTCCTTCAATTAAAATAATTTTCTTTGCCACTTCATGAAATATAATTTCCTTTATTTTACCTCCTTTTTCCTTCTTTTTCAGTACAATCCCCTTTGCATCTCTAGTTTCTTTAGTGCACTCATAAAGAAATATAGTTCTTGAGTTTTACCTTTTAATGCTTCTCTTGCTGTGTTTGGAGGTCAATATTTTTTTTTATTCTGGTCTCGTATTTTCATCAGAAATAGATGAAATTCACCTGCATCATTGAATGTCCATCTTCTTCCCTAAAAGATAATGCTCATTTTAGCTGGATAGCTTAGTCTTGGCTGTAATCCAAGTCCCTTTGCCTTTCAAAATAACAAATTCCAGGCCCTTTGATCATTTAAAGTGGAAGCTGTTAGGTCCTGGATAATCCCAATTGTGTGTCCTTGGTATTTATATTGTTTCTTTCTGGCTGCTTGCAATAGTTTTTCCTTGGTCTGATAGTTCTGAAATTTAGCCACATTATTCCTTGGCATTTCATTTTGGGGCCTCTTTCAGGAGATCAGTTAATGATTTCAATGGTTATTTTACCTTCTGATTCTAGGACATCAGAGTAGTTTTCCTGTATGATTTCCTGTAAATTAATGTCTAGGTTCTTTTATTCATCATGGCTTTCATGAAGTTCAATAATCCTTAGACTGTTTCTCCTAGATCTGTTTTCCAGGTCAGTTGTTTTTCCTAGGAGGTATTTCATATTTTCGTCCTTTAAATTTTTTTTGTTTTGTTTGAGTTATTTTTGAAATCTTATTGAGTAATTCACTTCCATTTGTTTAATTCTATTTTAGTGTATTATTTTCTTCAGCTGCCTTTTTTTAACTCCTTTTATATTTGGCCAATTTAATTTTTAGATAAGTTGTTTTGTTCATTGCATTGTTTTCCATTTCACAAATTTTTTTCAACAAGTTGGTAACAAGTTATATGCTTTTTCCATTTAATGAAATCTATTTTGTAGGGAGGTATATACTTTTCCCATTTCATCAAATCTATTTTTAAGGATTTTTCTTCAGAAAATTTTCTGTTGTTCCTTTTCCATTCCCTCTTGGAAGTAACTCATTTTCTTTCCTCATTTTTCTTCTAATATTTTATTTTAATATTTTTTTAAATCTTCCAAGAAAGCCTTGTGCAATGGGAATCAACTCATACCTCTCTTTGTGGCTATTTCTGGAATTGAATTGTCTTTAGGAACTTCAGGATTTGAGGTCTGTTCTCTTTCTCCCAAAAAAGCTGTCTGTGGTGGGAGCTCTTTTTGTTGTTGTTGTTCATCATTTTTTAAGGGTTGAGGTTTGCTCTTAACTCACAGCAGTGACAGCTGCTTTAGTTTGATATGGGGCAATTCTGCTGATTGACTTCTGGGGCTGAGTAATTGCTCCGTGGTTTGCAATTTGCCTTTTGAAGTAAATCTGCCAAACACCTGCTTGCAACAAAGACCAAGTAGCCTAAGAGGCTTGCAGAAGATTCCCAGATGTGGATTGCACAATATTATGGTTCCTGCCCTAGTTCCTTGCCCCAGGCTCCCTGTGCTGCTATCTAGGCTCACAGACTGTCCCCCTTCCAAGTTCAAACAGACCTGTTCGGAAGTTCTTCCAAGGTATCTTCTTCTGGAAATGTGTTGTACTCCAAATATTTGCGGGTTCTGTTACTTCAAAAGTCAGTTTAGAGTCCAGGTGTTTTCTTCAGATAATTTCAGTGTTTCCTTTTCTAAATTCTCCTGCAATGTTCTCATTTCTTTTCCCCATTTTTCTTCTAACTCTCTTTTAAGACTCTTATTGAATTCTTCCAAGAGAGCCTTGTGAGATTGGAACCAACTCATATTACCCTTTGGAGCTTCATCTGGATATGATTTTTTTTAGTGTCCTCAGGATTTGAAGTCTATTCTTCTCTTTTTCTGTAAAAACTACCTATATTTAGTATTCTTTTTTCTGTTTTGTTCATTTTTAAAAGTTTGAGGTCTGCTTTTAGGGCAAAAAAGAGATTGTCCAATCTTCCTCTACAAGCAATAGTGGCTGTACTAGGTTCACTGCTATTGACTTCTGGTGCTGGGTAGGCATGGCCAAGCCTCATGTTATTTTGATGTTCAGGTGTGTTGGATGTCTCAGAGCTAATTGCTGATCCACTGGCTTGCCACCAGGACAGTGTAGCAAATACTGCTGTAGATTTCTCCCAGTAGATTCCCTGGGAAGCAGACTCCACCCCACCCTGGGTCTCTGTGATGCACCTGTGCTCAGCCCACTCCTTCTGTTCTTGATTGAAACAGACTTGTTCTGAAGTTCTTTCAACATATCTTCTGCTGGAAATTTGTTACACTCCAAATATTTGTGCATTCTGTCACTCCAAAAGCAGTTCTGTTGGAATCTTTACAAACTGTTAAGCCATTGGAGTTGATAGAGACAATAATTATCTAATTTGCCATGGTTCAATGTGATTGATTTGATCTTAGAAGGAGATATTTTGGGCCAGAACTTGAAACAAGGTACTAAGTACAATTGATAGAAACGATGCTTGTGTTCACACCTTTAGAGAGCTCATAAGTATCTAAGTACTCAATGGAGTTCACACGTTTGGGAGATTTCAGGGCTTAGTATGGCTTAGTATGAGATATCCGAATTCATACCTCCCTTACAGCCAAAGAGCACTCTGGGAGATAATCCAGAATCCCTCTCTCTCCAGAAGGAGGAGTTAACCTTTGGGAAATCATATATATATATATATATGTACAGGAAGCTCTGGAGGGAGTTTACTTGGGAACATTCCCAGGGGTTGGAGAGTTGGAGAGGAGCATTCTGGAAGAAAGCCTACAAGCCCTATCTTTGAGGCAAAATTGATTTATAGCATCTTCCACCTTGGTGCTGGCTGGAGTCGGAAGGACAAACCCTTGGATTTGGAGACATTCGGGCAGAGCTCTTAGAACCAAGTGGAGAGATAGGTTCTAAGAGCTATCTGAGCTAACCGGGCTATATTGAAAAACATGATAAAAGATCAGAACTTTTATCACCTGGTTGTGTTTTGGAAAAAGAACACCAACACAGTTCAAAGGTTTATTTTGGGGTTGATCTGAGGAACATCAAGGAGAATCAGATAAAGATGTGTCTTTTCCCTTCTACCTTGGCTCCACCCCAAAAAATCCTTAAAAAATAACCTAAATGATAAAAGAGGCAAAAAAGAGAAAATTGCTTTAAAAAGCAGAATTAGCCTAATGGAAACATAGATATACAAAATTTCACTGAAGAAAATGACTTAAAAAGTAGAATTTAGGAGCAGAGCCAAGATGACAGAATATAGACAAGGTTTTGTCTGAGCTGTTCTTGACTTTCCTCAGAACAACACCAAATAAAGCCTCTGGATGCGTTTTGGTGTGACAGAACCCACAAATATTTGGAGTGAAACAAATTTCCAGCAGGATATATTTTGTAATAACTTCCAGAAAGATTTCTCTCAATCAGGCAGAGGGGTGTTGCAGCTCAGTGCAGCACTGGCAGTGCAGGGTGACCTAGGGTGAGAGATATCTGCACACAGAAGAAATCTGGTGGTAGACTCATAGCCAAAATATAGCAATATTTGCTATGCTGTCCTAGTTAAGAAGCCAGTGTATCAGCAGTCTAACTGTGAAACCTCCAACACAACTACAGATGGCAAATATTAAGCCCCTGAGCCCCAGCATAAAAAGCAAGAACTTGACCATGGTCATCCAGCAGGAGAAGGAAGCTGGGAGCACTGGCTTCAGGAAATCATGTATTGGAAGCTTTGGACAATCTCTCCTTTGCCCTACAGACCTCAACCTTTAAAAAAGAGCAAAAAAGCAAAGAGTTATGACCATAGATAGCTTTTATAGAGATAGAGAAAAACAGACCTCAAACCCTAAGGACACTAAAGGCAAAACATCTGCAGATGAAGACTCAAAGACTAATATAAATTGATTTCCATCTCAAAAGGTTCTCTTTAAAGAATTCAAATAGGATCTTAAAAGGGAGTTAGAAGGAAAATGGGGAAAGGAAATGAGAGTTCTGGAAAAAGAAACAGAAATTTTCTGAAGAAAATCACGCTTTAAAATTAGTTTTGGAGAAATTGAGGTAAAAAGTAGAATCTACCAGACAGAAAATAAGGTATATAGATTCACTGGAGAAAATAATTCCTTAAAACTTTCAATTGACATGTGGAAGTCAATTGTTTCACTGATTTAGAAAATAAAAGAAAATGTGAAATAGTTTATTGGAAATCAACTGATCTAGAAAATAGATAAGGAGGAGATAATTTAAGATTTATTGGACTCCTTGTAAAATATCACTACGGAAAGAGCTTAGACATCATTTTCCAAGAAATTATCAAGGAAAAATGCACTGAGATTCTAGAATGAGATAGTAAAATTGGAATTAAATGAATTCACCAATCACTTCCAGAAAGAGATCCCCAAATCGAAAACTCCCATGAATGTCATAGCAAAATTACAGAATTGCTAGGTCAATAAGAAGATATTGCAACATCTAGAAAGGAAACAATCCTAATATCCTGAGCCACAATCAGTATAACATTATATTTAGCAGTTTCTATATTAAAATATAAGAGGGCTTGGAATATGATATTCTGAAGAGCAAAGGAACTAGAATTACTGTCAAGTATCATTTATCCAAAAAAACTGAGTTTTATCCTTTAGGCAAAAAAGAATATTCACTAAAATAGAAGTCTTTCACGAATTCCTGATGAAAAGACCAGAGCTGAACTGAAAATTTAACTTTCAAGTAACTTTGAGTATGAGACTCAAGAGAAACACTAAAGATAAGAGAAATCATAATGGATTAAAAAAATTAAACTGCTTACATTCCTACTTGGAAAAATGGTACTTATAACTCATAAGAACTTTACTATTATTATGACAGAAGGAATAGCCATAGGTAGAGAACTTAGGTGTGAGTTTTATGTGATGAGATCATATCTGAAAAAAAAAGATCTAAATTAAATAGTTAAGAAAGAGCAAGGAGAAAGGGAAAGGGGGAGGTGGAATGGGGTAAATTATCTCATATAATAGGGTCGATTTTATAAAATGGTTTGCATAATTTCATATATGTCTTCTTCATTTTGGGTGGGGATGTTAGAGAATCTATAACTAAAAAAATTAAAAACAAATCTAAAAATTGTTTTGAATATAACGGGGAAATATTAAATAAATAAAATAAAATAATAGGGTCAAAAGATCTTTTATGTTGGAAAGAAAGATTTGAAATTGGGGAAGAGCACATGAAAGTTTTTCTTTTCAGAACTTGCTTTAAAAATAATAGTATACAAATTATTTTGGTATAGAAATCCCTTTTATTGTACTGGAAAGTAAGTGTGGAATGACATAAGAGAAGGTAGGTAGGAAATTGATTAAAAAAACATGATGGCCAATTAGGAAAGGCAGTAGTCAGAAGCAAAATGCTTTTGAGGATGAACAGAATAAAATGAGGGAGAAAATAGGATAAACAGGGAGAATAGGATGGAAGGAAATATACTGTAATCACAACTGTGGAAAAAATATGGATTCTCTGAAAAAGGCTTAATTATTTGTACATAAAGAAGACTGAGTCAATTTAATGAAAAATAAGATACATTTCTCAATTATTCAATGGTCAAAGCATTTGAACAGACAGTTTTCAGATGAAGCAGTCAAAGCTATCTATACTAATATCTGTACTAAAACACTACTGACTAGATAAATGCAAATAAAAATAACTTGGGGGTGTTGCATCACACCTATCAGATTGGCTAATATGATAGAACAATAAAAATGACAGTTTTTGGAAAGGATGTAGCAAAATTATGACATTTATGCATTTTTGCTAGACTTGTGAATTGATTCAATCAAACTGGACAGCAATTTGGAATTACACCCAAAGACCATGAATTCATTTGAATTAGGAATACCACTACTAGGACAGTGTCTCAAAGAGATAAAAATCCAATACAAAAGCGATATATATAAATAATGAAAGTGAAAAACCAAATAAAATGAAATAAATGTGAATTTAAAAGGTGAAACAAAATAAATAAACATACAAATAAAATAAATAAATAATAAAGATAAAATAAATAAATGTGAAATAAGAGCAAACTGAAATGAGCAGAACCAGAGGAATAGTACACAGTAATTTCAATGTTATATTATGATTAACTATGAAAGAAAGCTATTCTTAGAAATACAATGATCCAAGACAATTCTGAAAGAATTATTATAAAAATGCTGTTTTCAAAGAAAGAATTGGTGGAATTTGAATGCTGATTGAAACATACTTTTATTTTAAAAATTATTTCAAAAATATTTTACAATAAATTTCTTTATATTCGTTTTCTATCACAACATGACTAATGTGGAAATATATTTGGATACATTTTGTACATATATGACCAATATCAAATTGTTTGTCTTCTTAATGAAGTGGAAGAGGAGGAAGTGAGAAAGAGAATTTGGAACTCATATTTTTAAAAAAAATTCTTAAAATGTTTAACATGAATTTGAGAAAAACAAAATATTAAATACAAAATGTAAAACAAAAAGAGATATTGGAATTTGGGGAATTAAATTTCTTAGATTATATTTACAAAAAGAATGACTGAGAAAAATGTAATAGGAATTGATTAAAACCCTATCAATTTAATGATCTCCCAACTGCTTGTATCTTTGTTAGAATGGATAATCTCCCAGTAAAAACACAAACCTTTATCCCTTTAAAAGATGTCAGAGAACTTATTTGAAAATCCCCATGATTGGGGCTACTACTTGTTGATTGGTTGTTGGAGATCTAGGAGGATTCAAAATTACCAATAATAAATTGAAATAAATTAGTCCTAGACTGAAATAATTAAGTAACCAACCAAAAAGACACACAGCTTTTAAAGATTTTAAAAGATTCTTGAGTTGGAAATGAATATAAAGGCAGCATATGGGATTAGAAAGACTTCTGGTCACAAAGTGCATCCAACACAACCACTGGCTAATTAATACATTCTTAGAATATGTATTCCTTGATTCTCATATGTTATTTAACTGCTGGGGTGGGTAGAGAGAAATGTTTTGTAGACTTTTAATCTATTTAAATCTCTAATCATGCTCATCAGAAACGCTTGTTTTTATTGCAACCAAAATTGCCAAGTTTTATAGACAATTATTTTTCTTTAATGTATTTTTGGGATATCAAACAGCTTTTTGCTGTTGTTGCACTATTGGGGTGTTCTTGACAGATATACATAAAAATAAATATGTATACATATTCATATATGTATGTATATGTATGTGTCTACAAACACATATGCTTCACTAATATCTCAGAATAAAAAAAAAATAAAACGAATGTCATCTATATTTATATCTCTTTATATCAAAAAATAGTTATTTTCCAGGTTTTTTTTTTTTGTATATGACCTTTCTCTTCTGTCTAAAGACTATTTTACTTTTGTTACTTGCTAAATTATTTTTTATCAGCTGTTCACCTTGAAGACATGGCTCAGTGAAGACTTACATTAGTGTTCCAGTTCTCTATTCATACACATTTTTTTTAAAAGAACTTACACAAGAAGGAGCAGAGAGAAGAGACTAAACAGATTGTTCCAAAGGTGCCAGACCCTTAGGGGAAGAAGAATATTACCAATGAGCTGAAGAGCTCATGGTATGGTAATATGAATAGACAGATGGGTCTAAGTGAAATTGGTCAGAGAAGAAAATGTCCTAGAGTAGAAGGTCAAGGATACCCAGCATGATTATCGAGAAAGGCAAAAAGAAGAAATGGAACAGGAGTTATTTGGGCTAACCTGATGTCTTTTGCTTATGGCAGGGATCATTATATGAAATGGTAGGACAAAGCAAATATCAATTAAATTATAGAGGAAACACAGACAATTCAAGTTAAAGCTCATATGAGTTGATCACAGAAGTACTCAACATGGAGGGGGAAGATAGTTCTTATCACTTTGTCAAAACTCAACTTTCACTTTTTCAGCTGTAGAATTAATTTGGATCAGTTGCAGAATTATATGAAAACAAAGTTAGTTGAAAAATGTAATAAAGTAAAAGAGGGAGAATTCAGATTTTTTGTAATACTTTTCCCCCAAAAGACTGTATTGATGGACACTATATTCATGATTAAAACATGTAATGCTTTTCTATTATGTAGGAATTCAGGGACTACCCAGGCCATCTCTTTTGCAGCAAAAACTTATATTTCCAAGGGTTTTTGAGTGACTCTTTCAATCACATTGGATAAAGCCAGTTCAATCTCTCCCAGAGCTTTTTGGGCTTCTTTTGTAAGCCGCAGGGGTGAGTCTCCCCTTAACATGTCATACAATGGTTGTAATTGATAAGTTATTAAGTCTAACACTGGATGTATCCATTGGATATCTCTATCAATTTCTGAAAGTCATTTAAGGTGTTCAACTTTTCTCTTCTTAAAAAAGTATTTATTTTTAATCATAAGTACCTTGGGATATACTTTATATTCTAAATATTGAAAGAGGATCCTGTCTTTGAATTTTTTTTCAGGGGCTATATACAATTGGTGGTTCCTTAATGTTTTTATGTTTTTTTTTTTCTTTTGTGTAGACATGCTTCTGACATTTCCTCCTCAGGTACACACTCCAAGATATCATTCATGTAATGTAATAACATAACTTTTGGAAATGTTTTTCTTACTGAAGTAAGAGCAGCATCAAAATACATTTGACACATGATAGGGCTATTTTTCATTCCCTGTGGCAAATTTGTCCATTCAAATCCTTTATAAGGTTCAGCTAATTAATGCTGAGTACTGAAAAGACAAATGTTTTCATAACTTCTTATCCAGAAGGATATCATAGAAACAATTCTTAATGTCTATAACCCAAAGAGGCCATTACATAGGCAATTGAGTAGGAGGTAGAAGCCCAGGCTGAAAAGTTCCCATAGTGTAAAGGGCTGAAATTCTGAGTTTATGCACTGAGGTCAGACAACCGAGCACTTAAGGCTAATTACCGATTGGCCAATATCTCTGTTAGCATATACTTGGAAAATGGCCCTTCTCACTATTCTGTGCTGGTTCAACTTTTGGTGTGTATAGAGAATTGTGGGAAGGATTAAGGGGTGGGGTAAAACAAGCCAGAGTCACTTTGACAGTAGAGGAAGAGTCCATCCTGTTCACTTCTACCCCTAAAGACTAAGAATAAAGACCAATAACTTTTGCTTATCCTGACTCCGGCTGATTCTAAGGTATCCAAGGTGCTAACTTGGTCTTCACACCACAGTATCCATCTGTTCATTTACTTTTCTCAAATGAGTCAACATTCTCCATTTTCCAGATTTCTTTTTTATAGCAAATATAGGAGAGTTCCAAGGACTTATAGAAGATTGTAAGCTTCCTTGGTCAAGTTGCTTCTGTACTATATCTAATAATGCCTGGATTTTTTCCCTGTTTAAGGAACATTGTTCCACCAATACCGATGTATTAGTTTTCATTTGGATGAGGATAAGTATAAGGCCTGGCAGGCCTTCCATAGCATCTCTGCCTAAAAAGCCAAAGTGCTCAATAGCAATCCTAACTTCAATAAAAATTCTCTTTTCTTTTGCCTTGCCTTGGACATAAGAGGACAAAACTGTGCTGGCTGTGTAGATGGTGTCACTGCCCCTCCTACTCCTCCTTTTACTGCCTATGAAGGCAGAGTTGAGGAAGGAGGATCAGGAAGCAGAAGATACACCAAAAGCACGTGCAAGGGCTTAGGAGGAAGTGAAGGTGGGCTGAGAAACTGAGAAGTGCCACACCCCTCAAACTTCCCAGAGCAGTCCTATTTCCCTTCCAGTCCAACTCTCCATGCCTCTCAAACCTCTTAAAGCAATAATAAACAATATAAATAAACAAAATAGTAAAAAAAGACTTCCTTAGCTCCTTCCTCACATACCTTCCCCTGCTAGGCACCAACCTTCTGCTTGTTTTTCTCTTGATACTTCTTTGTTTGATACCCCAGGCTAAAAGCTTTATTTTCTTTTCCTTATGTGTGAGCTTTCTTAAATGCAATTTTATCCCATAGTATTCAATTAGTTGTTCTTCCACTACCTTCTACAACTCTGGTGCCAAACTCGCCTTCTTACAAAGCCAAGGAGATTTGCACTCAAGAGCATGTGAGAACTCAGTCATCTGCTTCCAAGTTACCAAAAATCCTTGCTTTTCTATTAACCTAACTAAGCGTGCTTCATATTTTCCTTGAGAGGCAGACTTATTTCTTACTATTTGCCCAGTTTTGGCTGAAAAAATAAAAGTGACTAGATTAGCCCTTAGCGAATCTTCCCATTTACCTGTGTTTATACTTACCCAGTGTGGGTCCTGAGGACTCCTCAACCAAACACACTGTCCTTGTCAGTCATGCTGCTTTGTGCCCTGCTTTGCAAAGCCCCACATTGAATGCCTAATGTTGTATCTGGAATAGCTCTCTGGAGGATCCTGGTACCAGCCCAAATTCTTGGTTTTGGAAGAGAAGTGAAGGGGCGGCACTCCTGTGGATGGTCAAACATGGAGTCTATTTATTCCAAATTGTTCAGTCTCATATATCTTAAGCACACATGTGCTAACTATGTACTACTTTGCACACAGGACCACATAAACAACTTGCTATTGTATGTAGATGACTCTTTGTCATCACTATGCTTTAATTATGACACAGATTGTCACCACTCCCAGACTTCTCAGGAAGGCCCAGAGCCCTTAGGGAAGATGGAGAGACAAATCAGACACTGTCAGCAGGTTCCCTGTGGGCTGAAGGGTCTTATGCCTTACCCAGAGTTACCCCACTATCTGTGGCCCTCTACAAAATGATTCTTCTAAGCCCTGGACTAAGGGCTATCTATATATGATGGAAGCAACAAAAAATGAAAACAATAAATATATTCCCTTTACTCATTAGGCAAGAAATGAAACTTTTGAAGAACATATTAAAGAACTATTATGATCATAAAACTTACTTAAAATGATGAGGAAATGACTGACTACAAACTAATTCCCCAATATTTGAAAATGAGGGAATAATGGAAAATGTATGTTTTCACAAGATCCTAATGAGGAGTGAAAAAGACAAAATGAATTTCACTCTTCATCATTCCCAACCATGAAGGACTACATCTATTTTGTAAAATTCTTAGTTTCCTTCAAAGAAAAGCTTAATAGTCACCATCTTCACCAGATTTTTCCTGATCTCCCCTCCATTGTTAGTTCTCTATCTATTTTAGTATTTGTGTGTGTGTGTATACAAACATAAATATATAAATACATAATATTATATATAGTCTTATGTATCATATAAATCTAATCATATCATAATCATATGATTATATATATATATATATATATACATATAACTGCATAAATATCATACATTTACTGTGTGTGTGTGTGTGTGTGTGTGTACCCTTTTATCTCATTTCCTAATCCCCTTTTCCCAGGAGAAAAAGTGACAAAAACTCTTACAATTCTTAGATCTGGAAATCAACTACTAAAATCATTCTGGTGAGATGAAGGAGAATTAAATTTTACCATCTACCCTCCCATTGAATCCCCTTGCCCTTTGGACTTTATCATCAACTATTCTCCTGCTCCAACCCTCTGAGAACTATATCTGAGCTACTGTTTTACCTCACCCTTAGGTCTTACCATCTTTTCTGTTATTGAACCTCTCAGACTTCTTGACTTTTTCAGTTACTTTGTAGTTGAATTCTCTTTTATGTATTGTCTCCCACAATATAAGTATCAACTCTTTCCAAATGAGAATTGGCAAATTTTTATATTTGTATCTTTAGAATTTAGCATATTTTTTTGCTCATAGACCTTAATAAAGACTCTGTATTTTCCCCCGCCTTTCCTACCTTCCTCCTCCCTTCCTCACTCCCCCCCTTCCTTTTTTTTTTCCTCTAAGTTTCTAAACAGAATATGTTTCTTCAGAGCAGTGACTATCTTTTTTACTTGATGTTTCCTGTACCTAGAATATTGTCATTTGCATAGTAGCAATTAATGTACTTTAAACAGAATTTAATTATTATTTAGTATGTTATTCAGTCATTCCTGCTGTGTCCAAGTTTTTGTAACCTCATATGTGGCTATTTTGGTAAAGTTACTGGAGTGTTTTGCTATTCCCTTCTTCACTTAATTTTAGAGAAGAGAAAACTGAGGTAAACAGAGTTAAGTGACTAGTCCAGAATCACACAGCTAGTATCTGAGGATAGATTTGAATTCAGCAAGATGAGTGTTCCTGACTTCAGGTCTGGCACTCCATCCTAGTAGTCCCCACATTTTAGTATAAAATAGAAATAATAAAAAATAACCACAATGGGACAATTTATAAAATTCATAAATATGGATAGAAATCTGATAAACATATGTAAATACATATGCATTACTACAATGATTATTTATGTGAAAAATTCCAAAAAAAGAATTTGCACACATAATTATAAAATAATGCAAAATTAATTTTACTTATTTTCTTAAAGTTTATGCAGGCATTTGAAAAGTAAAAAAAAAGTAATAAATAACTTCATTTTTTAAATTTCTACAACATCATTTTTGAGTTTACATGTTTGATTCTTTTTTATTTATTTAAAAAGCTGAGTCAGTAACAGAATAAAAATTACAAGTTAATTGCTTTAAATTTAACTCATGGTTTGGCTAAACCAAAATTTAGGATACATTTAAATTGTGTCCTGAACATTTTCTGAAGAACTCTTTTATTGTTTCTGATATTTTTATGGCAGTTAATTATTTAGGAATTGAACTTTCTTCATTTAAAGCTTTTCCAGTATAAAGGAAATCATTAAAAATTCAATATTCATGTTAAGTATTCACCACTTTAAAAAAAATGATAATTTCTTTCTCCTAAACACTGGAAAAGGTATGTGTGAACATGGAAGAGTTCACTTTGCTACCTTTAACTATCAACAAAGATTTCTCACTATTGCTGGATATTTTCATTTTTATGCCATCATAATTTCCACTTAAGTATCTTGTAAGGTCTGCAGGGTGTTAAAATTATTCAGTTGCCTCAGCAGCTTTTGAAAAGAAAATTAACCTAATAACTAAGAATTAGTGCAAGAAGTATCAGGGTCATGTAAGATTAAGAAATTTTGTAATTTAGGACTCAAGACTACTCAAGCTGTTACTCAGAGCTGTAACTACTCCTTTTTTATTTTCTCTTGCATGGATTAGCTCTGGGGCTCTTAGCATTCTATCTGCCTTTTCTTCACTCCCTTGTGGGCTTACTTATTTGTTGTGGATATTTTCAGCACAGTACACAACCGCTGCTGATGATAATGAGGCCCATACACCTAATTTCTCTGTGCTCTGAACTCAAAAATGAACTGTCTCCAGGCTAAGGTCTTAAGCAAAGAAACTTATAAGGAAGCTGCAGCAATGACATGTGTTAATTCTTGTGTAGGATGAGTAAAAATAGTATAACTATCATTCTGAATGACCAGACCACAGGAAAGATGACATTTACTTCTCCATAGACTACTTGCTGTCTAAGGATTGTTTCTGATCCAGTTGAAGTTTATTCTTTTCTTATATATAAATCATTTAGAATACCTTACCTCTATGAAGCTAAATTTCTCAATGAATTAAAATAAATAAATATAAATTCTAACTGCTGTTAATGACCTGAAAAATTAGGTCAAATTTTTCCTATTTGAATTTTTCTATAACACCTGGAATCCAAAGGTATAGCAGAATATGTCAGAAAGATTGCTCAGGGCTTTGGTGGAAACAGTATGTTTGAAATGAAATTCCATGAGACAAGTGGATTTAAATTAAATTAATTAATAAAATGTTTCACAAACATGAACATCCAAAATGGATATTATGATTTTAATCAGCCTTATTTAATCAATAATTTCCCTTTAATATTTGATAAGAATATAGAGTTAAGAGTTCCTAGCACAGTGTCTGGCAAATCATAGGCACTGAAGAAATGATGCTTATTAATTGATTACAAAGCAAATAGGAAAGTAGCAATAAATAAATAGAAATAAAATAAAAATAAAAAGCTGTCAGAAAATTTGGGTTCTAGTCTTTAGTTCCTATGTCAGGCAATGGTTTTACTTCTCTCGTTTCCTTATCTGAAGAATGAGAGGATTGGGTTCACTTACCTCTAAGGGTCTTTTCTTCCATAACATGTTATAATACATGATCTTTGATCTCAACTAATTTTTGATCTATATTATAGAGGACTTTGAATATATATATATATATATATATATATATATATATATAATAGAATGTTTTGAGATTATAAGGGGAAAAAACTTTCATGACTGTTTCTATCACAAGATGAAATTTATACTCTCAACAAGAGGTTTTTTAGTAGACGTCCCTGAATTCCTGTAGGAACTGTCATTTCAGAAATATATAACCTATAAATGACCTACTTTCAGTTTGACTAAGGAAGAGAATTCAATTCTTCATGGAAAATAAAACAAGAATAAGAAGGGGAAAAAGAGACAATAAATAATGCAGTTGAATTATATTTTCTGAAAATATAAATAAAATAGGTTCCAAAAGAATTGATTATTACACAGCATTAATCTGATTTATAGAAAAATACTACTATCATGTATATATATACATATATATGTGTATATATAGCTTCTCTTTCCTCTGTGTCTCTGTGTGTGTGTGTGTGTGTGTGTCTGTGTCTGTGTGTGTGTGTATGTGTGTGTGTGTGTCTGTGTTTTTCTATCCCCTTCCCCTCCCCTCTATTTAGGAATAAACACACAGTGAACTGATTCAATATCAGATTTATTTTTTAATGTGTCAGGATTTTCACAGATGGATAAAATGTAACTCTCGAAAAAAGCAAGTATTCATCTTTTAGAGAATGTTAAATTGAACTGGGTTGAAATTTCTTTCTGGATACCATTCCTGTGTCAGAAAACTAGAATTGGGGGAAATGAAGTCTGCCATTCCTACTGCTACCAACTGCAAATGAATGTTGAATTGCTCTAAGACAGATAGATCATCAGTAGTAGATATTATTATCTTATGTTCTAGGGATTTTCAGGGAATCTGATGATACTAGGGGGAAAAGTGAAAATTCATTAAGTGTCTGCCATGTGCCAGATACTATGCCAAATGCTTTGGAAATATTACTTTGATACTCATAACCTGTTATCATCTCCACTTTACATTTCAGGAAACTGAGGCAAGCATGAGTTAACTAATTTGTCTAGAGTCCCAGTTAGTAAATATCCAAGACAGTATTTGACTTCATCTTTCTGACTCTAGAGCACTACTCTATCCACTGTAGCACTAAGCAGGAACTCTTCTTTATGACTTTAATTATTCTAAAACAAATTGTGTATGGGTGTTTTTTAAAACTTCATTATGGTTGAGATAACATGACTAACTAGATGCAGAAGACTGTAGGCTCCAAAAGAATCAATTATTACACAGCATTAATCTGATTTATAGAAAAATACTATTATCATGTATATACATACATATATGTGTATATATAGCTTCTCTTTCCTCTATGTCTGTGTGTGTGTGTCTCTCTGTGTGTGTGTGTGTGTGTGTGTGTGTGTTTGTCTTTCTACCCCCTTCCTCTCCCCTCTATTTAGGAATAAACACACAGTGAACTGATTCAATATCAGATTTATTTTTTAATGTGTCAGGATTTTCACAGATAGATAAAATGTAACTTTTAAGAAATAAAACCTGCTATTAATTTAATTTAGCATGTAATTTCTCTTTATATATTAATCAATAAATTAGGAAGCATTTGTTTAGCATCCTTATAATTTTTGCAGAATTTTAGGCTTTGATCATAGAAACATCAAAATTAGAAAGTCTCTACTCTTTTTTTTTTTATTCAATAGCCTTTTATTTACAGGTTATATGTATGGGTAACTTTACAGCATTAACAATTGCCAAATCTCTTGTTCCAATTTTTCACCTCTTACCCCCCACCCCCTCCCCCAGATGGCAGGATGACCAGTAGATGTTAAATATATTAAAATATAAATTAGATACACAATAAGTATACATGACCAAACCGTTATTTTGCTGTACAAAAAGAATCAGACTCTGAAATATTGTACAATTAGCTTGTGAAGGAAATCAAAAATGCAGGTGGGCATAAATATAGGGATTGGGAATTCAATGTAATGGTTTTTAGTCATCTCCCAGAGTTCTTTCTCTGGGCGTAGCTAGTTCAGTTCATTACTGCTCCATTGGAAATGATTTGGTTGATCTCATTGCTGAAGATGGCCAGGTCCATCAGAACTGGTCATCATCTAGTATTATTGTTGAAGTATATAATGATCTCTTGGCCCTGCTCATTACACTCAGCATCAGTTCGTGTAAGTCTCTCCAGGCCTTTCTGAAATCATCCTGTTGGTCATTTCTTACAGAACAATAATATTCCATAATATTCATATACCACAATTTATTCAGCTATTCTCCAACTGATGGGCATCCACTCAGTTTCCAGTTTCTAGCCACTACAAAGAGGGCTGCCATAAACAGTTATGCACATACAGGTCCCTTTCCCTTCTTTATGATCTCTTTGGGATATAAGCCCAGTAGTAACACTGCTGGATCAAAGGGTATGCACAGTTTGATAACTTTTTGAGCATAGTTCTAAACTGCTCTCCAGAATGGTTGGATTTGTTCACAACTCCACCAACAATGCATCAATGTCCCAGTTTTCCCGCATCCCCTCCAACAATCATCATTATTTTTTCCTGTCCAATTTGACAGGTGTGTAGTGGTATCTTAGAATTGTCTTAATTTGCATTTCTCTGATTAATAATGGAAAGTCTCTACTCTTAAGGAGTTTATCTTACAAGGAAAAAGATGCACATAAATACAAAAAAGGCAAAAAAAAATAGAAAAAAATAAAAAATAAATACAAGGTAGTTAGGATGGGATGATATTATATGTTTGGTTGAGCTGTGAAATATTTTACCTAAACAATGATATTTGAATTGAAGCTTAAAGGAAATGAAAAATTCTTTGAGGTGGAGGTGAAAGAAAGTGCATTCCAGATATGGAAGATGACCAGTACAAAATCATAGAGAAGACAGAATGCCATATGTGGGAAACAGAGTGAAGGCCAGTTTTTCTTTCTCTTAAGATTATGTGAGGAAGAATATGTAATGAAATTGGAAGAATTATTTGGGTCTAGGATATGAAGGACTTTAAAAGTCAAATTGCCAAGTATATATTTTATCTTAGAGTCAGATAAAAAAAAATCTACTAGAGTAGATTAAGTATGGGTGTTCCTGGTCCAATCTGTACTTAAGAAAATATGTTTGGCATGTGTGATAGATTTTAGTCAAGAGATACTTCTAATAGGGATCAATCCAGGAAGAAGGTTTAAGGGTCTTAAGTAAGTTAGAAACTATTCAAATTGTTAAGACAAGATTTACTAATGAGCTAAAATGGAGAGGAGTTAAAGGTCACACTGGACTTTCAAATCTTAATAAGGAAAAGGAGGGTAGTATCAACAATAGAAATAGATAGGTTTGATAGATGAAAGACTTCAGGGGATAGATAGTGAATTTTGCTATGTACCTGTTGAGTTTGTGTTGACTAGGAAATATGAAGTTTGAAGTGTCCAGTAGGCAGACAGTAATGTTAAGAGAAAGAATATGGGGGATTTGGGAGTTGTTTGCAAAGACATTTTAATAGGGCCAATGGTTTCCTGATATAACCTCCCTTAAGTTGAAGCAGAATCTTCCTCCCTACATGCAATTTGAATGGCTTCAGCTTCTCTGCTGCAACTTCCTAGTCTTGGGACATAAAAGGTTCTAGCCAAGTATACTTATAAACTCTCAAGAGTTGATAGTTGTCTTATACCAAGGGACATGTGGAGACAAGTGGGACACCCAGAGAAGCTGTGTCACTGTATTCTTATTACATATTCTTGTTGTTTTGACGAAGTTACCCCTTGTTAAAGTAACAAAGTACTATTTGTTAAATGTTGAGTGAATTTTATCTGTTTTTATCCCAATATCAAACCTGAACTAAGAGGAGACTACTTATGAGTTCTGCCTATAATAGAAATGATTATTAAAGTCACAGAAACTGACGGGGTCACCTAATGAGAGAATGTTACAGAGAGGACCTAGAAAAGCACTTAAGTTGACTAGCAAAGGATGACCCATAGTTAAAGCATGTGATATGAAAAGTTGACTAGCAAAGGAAATTAAATTGGTAAAAGTTATATACTTAAGAGAAGAACCAAGAAGCAGAATTAACTCTGATTCTCTCTGTGGCTATCTCTCTCCTCTATCTCCCTTTCCTTCTCCCTATTCTTGTCTTCTCTCTGTCTCTCTGTCTCTCTGCCTTTCTCTCTGTCTCTCTGTTTCTCTCTGTCTCTCTCTCTGTCTCTCAGTCTCTCTATGTCTCTGTCTCTGTCTCTCACTTTTATTTTTAAAGGCAGAAAAGCATTACAGATGAGCAATTTTTAAAAATTCACCCAGCTTGGAGAAATTTGAACGTGTGTGTGTGTGTGTGTGTGCTCACGCTCGCGCCCCATGTGAAACTGAATGCAAGCCACTGATGCCTAACAAGATTCTTCTTGGTTCCATTTCAGCTAAGGAAGTCACACACTCTACAACAGTAAGTAGTAAAAAATGTAAAGAATAATTTGTAATATTAGATTTTAATAAGCTTTGAAGGATTTCTTTTTATATCAACACATTAAAAAACCTGAAGTGTTAACACAAAATTGCCTATTTTTGTCATGTATACAATGATATAATATGCTTTTTATAGAATAATACATTTAGATCAAGGAAAGATCTCAAAGCATATATAATGCAACCCAATTATCTTATAAAGGAGCAATGAAGCAATCATAAAAGGAATAAGTAATGGAGGCAAGATATGATCCTATGTCCCTTGATTTCAAAATCAATACTTTTTCTTTTGGATGCTACTGTCTTTCCATGTGAGGATCTAAGTATATATATATATCCTCAATATGAAATTTTTTCCATGAAATTTCCTTGAAGGATATCATGGTCAGTATGAGGATAGGGACAAAAATTTCCCAAATACAATCTTTTTCACACTATGCCCTGTTCTTCTCAAGGTTACATTCTTAAGTAGCTACTGAAAAAAAAATTCTTCTTCTGGACTTGGGCTTACAGCTAAAAAAGCTAGGAAAAGACCAAATTAAAAACCCCCAATCAAATACTAAATTTGAAATTCTAAAATTAAAAGGAGAAAATAATAATATTGAAAGTTAAAAAAACTACTGAACTAATAAATAAAACTAAAAGTTGGTTCTATGAAAAAAGCAATAAAATAGATAAATAAGCATTTGGTAAATCTGATTAGAAAAAAGAGGGAGGAAAATCAAATTAATAGTCTTAAAAATGAAAAGGGAGAATTTTCCACCAATGAAGAGGAAATTAGAGAAATAATGAGGAGTTATTTTGCCCAACTTTATGCCAATAAATTTGATAACCTAAGTGAAGTGGATGACTACCTTCAAAAAATATAAGTTTCCCAGATTAACAGAGGAGGAAGTAAACTGCTTGAATAGTCCCATTTCAGAAAAAGAAACAGAACAAGCTATTAATCAACTCCCTAAGAAAAAATCCCCAGGACCAGATGGATTTACATGTCAATTCTACCAAACATTTAAAGAAAAATTGACCCCAATGCTATATAAATTATTTGATAAAATAGGGAATGAAGGAGTCCGATCAAATTCCTTTTATGATATAGACATGGTACTGATACCTAAACCAGGTAGGTTGAAAACAGAGAAAGAAAATTATAGACCAATCTCCCTAATGAATATTGATGCTAAAATCTTAAATAAGATATTAGCAAAAAGACTACAGAAAATCATCCCCCAGATAATACACTATGATCAAGTAGGATTTATACCAGGAGTGCAGGGCTGGTTCAATATTAGGAAAACTATCAGTATAATTGGCCATATTAATAACCAAATTAACAAAACCATATGATCATCTCAATAGATGCAGAAAAAGCATTTGACAAAATCCAACATCCATTCCTATGAAAAACACTTGAGAGTATAAGAATAAATGGACTTTTCTTTAAAATAATCATTAGCATCTATTTAAAATCATCAGTAAGCATCATATGTAATGGGAAAAAACTGCATACATTCCCAATAAGATCTGGAGTGAAACAAGGTTGCCGACTATCACCGTTAATATTCAAGATTGTATTAGAAATGCTAGCTTTGGCAATAAGAGCTGAGAAAGAGATTAAAGGAATAAGAGTAGGCAAAGAGGAAATCAAATTATCACTCTTTGCTGATGATATGATGATGACTTAGAGAACTTAGAGAACCTCAGCGATTCTGCTAAAACGTTATTAGAAATAATCCACAACTTTAGCAAAGTTGCAGGATACAAAAGAAACCCTCATAAATCATTAGCATTCTTATATATCACTAACAAAATCCAACAATCAGAGTTATAAAGAGAAATTCCATTTAAAGTAACTACTGATAATATAAAATATTTAGGAATCTATCTGCCAAGGGAAAATCAGAAACTTTGTGAACAAAACTACAAAACACTATTCACACAAATTAAGTCTGATCTAACCAATTGGAAAAATATCAAATGCCCTTGGATAGGGTGAGCAAATATAATAAAGATGATAATACTACCTAAATTAATCTATTTATTTAGCGCTATACCAATCAGACTCCCAAAAAATGATTTTGATGACCTAGGAAAAATAACAACAAAATTCATATGGAAAAACAAAAGGTCAAGAATTTAAAGGAAATTAATAAAAAAAAAAAATCAAATGAAGGTGGCCTAGCTGTACCAGATTTAAAATTATATTATAAAGCAGCAGTTACCAAAATCATTTGGTATTGGCTAAGAAAGAGATTAGTTGATCAGTGGAATAGGTTAGGTTGAAAGGACAAAACAGTCAATAACTGTAGCAATCTAGTGTTTGACAAACCCAGAGACCCCAGCTTTTGGGATAAGAACTTACTGTTTGACAAAAATTTCTGGGAAAATTGGAAAGTGGTTTGGATAAAACTAGACATCAACCCACACTTAACACTGTACGCCAAGATAAGGTCAAAATAGGTTCATGACCTAGGCATAAAGAATGAGATTATAAATAAATTAGAGGAACACAGATTAGTTTACCTCTCAGACCTGTGGAAGAGGAAGGAATTTATGACTAAAGAAGAACTAGAGATCATTACTGATCACAAAATAGAAAATTTTGATTATATCAAATTGAAAAGTTTTTGTGCAAACAAAACTAATGCAGACAAGATTTGAAGGGAAGCAATAAACTGGGAAATTATTTTTACAGTCAAAGGTTCTGATAAAGGACTCATTTCCAAAATATATAGAGAATTGACTCTCAAGCCATTCTTCAATTGATAAATGGTCAAAGTATATGAACAGACAATTCTCAGATGAAGAAATTGAAACTATTTCTAGCTATATGAAAAGATGCTCCAAGTCATTATTAATCAGAGAAATGCAAATTAAGACAACTTTGAGATACCACTACACACATATCAGGTTGCCTAGAATGACAGGAAAAGATAATGAGGAATGTTGGAGGGGATGTGGTAAAACAGGAACACTAATACATTGTTGGTGGAATCGTGAATACACCCAACTATTCTTGAGAGCAATTTGGAACTATGCTCAGAAAGTTATTAAACTGTGCATACCTTTTGATCCAGCAGTATTACTACTGAGCTTATATCCCAAAGAGATCATAAAGATGGGAAAGGGACCTGTACATGCAAGAATGTTTCTGGCAGCCCTCTTTGTAGTGGCCAGAAACTGGAAATTGAGTAGATGCCCATCAATTGGAGAATGGATGAATAAATTGTGGTATATGAATATTATAGAATATTATCGTTCGGTAAGAAATAACCAACAGGATGATTTCAGAAAGGCCTGGAGAGACTTACACAAACTGATGCTGAGCGAAACAAGCAGGGCCAGGAGATCATTATATACTTCATCAACAATACTATATGATGATCAATTCTGATGGACCTAGCCATCTTCAGCAATGAGATGAACCAAATCAGTTCCAATGGAGCAGTAATGAACTGAACCAGCTACACCCAGCGAAAGAACTCTGGGAGATGACTAAGATCCATTACACTGAATTCCCAATCTCTATATTTTTGCCTGCCGGCACTTTAGATTTCCTACACAAGCTATTGTACAATATTTCAGAGTCCGATTCTTTTTGTATGGCAAAATAATGTTTTGGTCATGTATATTTATTTTGTATTTAATTTATACTTTAATATATTTACATGTATTGGTCATCCTACCATCTAGGGGAGGGAGTGGGGGGAAGGAGGGGAAAAATTGGAATAAAAGGTTTGGCTGTAATGCTGTCAATGCTGTAAAACTACCCATGCATATAACTTGTAAACAAAAAGCTATTTAAAAAATAAAATAAAATAAAAGAAATTCAATTGTTGCTAGTAAATTATTAGAGTGACATTTAAATTTTATAGTTTGATTTCTAATAAAAAAATAGATTCATGTTTTCTTTGGCTAACTTATGGCTTTGATTCTGAGCTCATTTATAGTATTATTTCCTACACCTAGCCCTTAGCAGGGACAAAAGAAAGATTAGTTTAAAATATATATTTTGCAGGACATGTGAATATGGCTCAATGTTATTCTATCAAGCACATATCTATTTAGTGTTGTGTATGAACTCACTAAATTGGTATTTTAGTCTTCTGAATATAATTGAAAAGCTTTATTTTATCATTTCCTCTATACTAAATAATATAGTTGCATTATCCCTCAAATTACAAACTGGCATCAGCTTAATTATCTTATGTCTGGCATGCACTGTGGAACTCAATTCCTGAAATAAAATTCAAGGAAATGTTTCCTGTTCCCTTTGTTTTATGATTCTTCCCTAAACTCTTTTAGAGTTATTATGGTATCAAGGGAAGTGGAAAAAATTATACCTTAAGCAACCTTTCAGGATACATATTTGCCTTTTTATTTCCCAAAGAGAGAAATGTGAATCTATTAAGCTATTTTTAATACATTGTTTATTAAGGGGGTACAGATTTTCTTGAAGCATTAACACAATATCAATTTTTGCCAAATCAACTACCAGAACCATGGAAGGCCTTTGCGTGGCAGAAAGTCATCACCAACTGTCTTTCATTTGCCAGATGAAAAGTACTTATTTGTTTCCATATAATTTAGAGAAAATAGGAGTCATAATATTGTCATTTTAACAACATGACAAACCCTTTGGAGTTGCACTTTCTGTAATAGCATTTGAATGTTTGGCAATTCGGGTCTAGAGGACCTCAAGGTCCAGTATCTTATATTGCCAAGTCTCTTCAGAATTTTCCTAAAACAATTCAAATGTAAGACATTAAGTTTCCTAATCTGGTGCTGATATATATAACTATAGGTTAAAATAAATGGAGAGATTTTTAATGTTGTGGATAAATTCATTTACCTTGGCAGTATAGTTTCCAAGGATGTACACATGGATAATGAGAATGATATACAAAATACCAGTTCTAGTTCTATGTTTGAAAGATTCCTAAAGAAACTACAAGAAAAAAGAGGTATTAGATTGCTACCACAACCATAACCAGAACTATAATATTTGGAAATTTTGCTGCTGTTTTCTGTTGTTGTCAGTGTCATTGTTGTTATTGTTGTTGGAAGGACAGGAAAAATAAAAATGAATGAAATTTAAATCAAGTAACAGATTTTGAGGGATAAATGATTAAAAAGTGGTTTTATAAATTTTCCTTTTATTTCAAGGCATGTTCCAATCCATGTCTTCAGCCTACATCCACTAAAAATTGCTAAGTTCTTATATTAATCACCCATCCCATCTCCTTGTTAAAAGTCTTTCTGTGTATTGCTACACCACACTCTTGTTCTAAAATGTAGCCTCATCTCTAATCTGTGCAGTTAATGTTACGAGTTTCCAAAGTTGAGTTGCTTATATAAAGGGCTTATGTGATGAAGCTAATTTTCCATTTTTGATGAACAAAGATTTGCATGTTTGTATTTCAGCTAAAATTTCTCCAAGATAATCAATGTATATTTCAATACATATGCAAAGTGAAGAATAATAACAACTTCCATTTATATAAAGTTCTATGCATATAAAGCATACTTTACATACATTATCACATTTTATCCTCACAACTACCCTGTGAATCACGTATTGCCAGTATTATTACTCCCTTTTACAGATAATAATAGATTATTTATATAGAGTTTTGAGACTTGAGAAAGGTTCTACATGTAATTTCATTTGACCTTCACAACATCTCTAGAAAGTAGGTTATTATTCTAATTTAGAGATAAGGAAATATGATGAAATATCAGAGATCAGGTTGGCTTCAGTGGTAGGATGTTTTGTTTGTTTGTTTCTTTGCTTTCTCTCTCTCTCTCTCTCTCTCTCTCTCTCTCTCTCTCTTAACATATTACCCATTCTGAGATAAGTCCTGGCAGAAATAATTCACTCAGAGTTGGCAGTCCCCAAAAAGATGACTAAATACTTCTCCCAAAGAGGTTCTTTTTAATATGTGTGATCTTTTTTATGTATTAAAAACTTAAATACAAAATAGGAAAAGAAAGAAACATTACCATGGATAAAGAATACCATAAGAGATCATTCAAAAACTAAAGCAAAAAAATTTTCTTTTCAGGAAAGCTTACATAATAAATATTATACATTGTGTTCAGAGCTCTTCCTTATTGGTTTTCTTTTGTTCTTTGCAGTGCACTTTTTAATTTATTTGTTCTTTCCCCTTTCCTCCTCCCCCCCCATCCAAAAAAGATAAATAAATATGGACATATTTATATCCATACATACATTATATCTATATAGATATAAATATCTACCTATCGATATCAATGCATGATACCTAGATAGAAATACATACACACAAATATGTATATATATATATATATATATATAGATATATATAATCACATACACATATACATCCATATGTTTCTTATTTCCTATCCCTCTTGCCTCCTTTGCATTATTTATACCCAATAATTTTCCTTCCTATTACTTAACCTACTCAACCCCATCCTAGGATCCCACCCTTTTTCTCTCCCCACACTCTTTCCCTTTGCCCTCTTATTTCTCTTTGAATCTACAATGTTTTTATAGCCTTCCAAATATATATGTAGTTCCTTCTTTATCCCATTTCCATTAATCTATACACCCATTTTTATCCATTCTTATCCTTTTCTCTCACCCTTCTATTTCTTTCTGAATCTGGATGGCTTTTATTCCCTTCTAAATATTTATGTTCTCTTTTTAGCTTAGATCTGAAGTGAATAGAGAATGCTCTAAAAATCCCTCCCTGATCCTCTCTACCACTTTATTCACTTACCCTCTTCTTTCTTTCTGAATTTAGAATACTTTTAGTTTCCTCTTTAACTCATTCCTCATGATAGTTGGGTATAATTCTGTTATCTGTTAATACCTGCTAATTACAGAATTATTGGCTTTTTACCCCATCTAATTCTTCTGTGTCAGTTCTTCTCCATGTACTTCATTTGTATAATTACTCTTTTTATCATTTCTTACATGGTTTTGCTTTTTAGAATCAACTCATATTGAGATCCACTCCAATCTGTTTTTTTAATTACTCAGTTACTTATGACAATCTTTACATATGCTGTACATTTCCACACATAAAACAGTCTGTTCTTTTTGAGTTCCTTGTAATTAGTCTTTCATGTTTATCATATTTATCATGAATCTTGTACATCGAATTTTCTATTAAGTTCAGGTCATTCTGCAACAAAATCCTGAAAGGCTGTCAATTCATGAATGTTTGGGAATTTTTTTCTATTTAGAATTATGCTTAACTTTCCTGGGACATAATATCCAAGATGTCTTCAGTGTAGTTCCTATTAGGTCTTATGTGATTCTAATTGTGGTTCTGCAATATTTGAATTGTTTTTTGGTTTTTTTTTTCTTGTTGGTCATAATATTTTCTCCTTGAGTTACAGATTTCAGAATTTAGCTATAATGTTCCTATAGATTTTCCTCATAGTATCTTTTTTCAGGTAAGGATTGCTGGATTTTTCTGATTTCTATTCCCCCCCTCTTATTGTAACACTTCAGCATGATTTTTCTTTAGTTATTCCTTATATGATTATAGCAAGAGTCTTATTTTAGTCATACTTTTCAGGTAGTCTGATTATTATGATGTTCTTCTTGATCTATTCTCCAAATGAGTTATTTTTCTCTTCTATTTTTTTTCATTTTTTAAATTTTTTTTTATTATTTCTTGGTCTTTATAACTTCACTGGCTTACCCTAGCCCAATTCTAATTTTCTACTAATCACTTTTTCCTTAAGATTCTGGATGTTCTCTACTGGTCATCCTGCCATCTAGGGGAGGCGGTGGGGGAAAGGGGAAAAATTGGAACAAGAGGTTCAGCAATTGTCAATGCTGTAAAGTTACCCATACATATAACCTGTAAATAAAAGGCTATTTAAAAAAGATTCTGGATGTTCTTTTCAAGTTGGTTGACTGTATTTTCATTGTCTTGCTTTTCTTGGATTGTTCTTTTTTATTTATTAAATTTTTTCTTTCATTTGATTTTTAAAAACTTTTTTGAGTAATTCTTTTATGTATTCTCTTTTGGGCAGATGGACGTCCATTTGATATTACTCTTTGAATTAGGAGGGTTTTTTTTCTTCAGTGTCCTCTTCTGAAGATGAACCCCAGCTTTCATTTTTTTTATTTATTATTATTGTTATTATTGATAGCAGCTTATTAGTATAATCACTTCTAGTCCTGGGACTGGACTTCCTTCAGTTCTTTTCTGTTTGGAATTGAAATCAATAACTGGGTTTGCCTGAAAGTGTATAAACTCATCAGCATCTCTGCCTCAGACATAAAAGAGACAAAGGATGCTAACCCACCCATAATGGGGTATTACACAGGCCTATTCTTTGCCCAGTTTCCATGGAGGCAACTCAAAATAGCCCTGTCTCTTTGTAGGCAAAAAGTTTGGACCTCTTGTAGCAGCTAGAAAACAGAGTAAAAATGCTAAATTTGGAGACTGAGTTCAAACCTGCCTCAGACATTTACAAAACTCTGTAGAGTTCCTTAGCTTTACCTCCCCCAGCCTTTCTTTTCTCATCTGTAAAATGGAGTAAAACAGTACCTCTCACAGATTATACTAAGCATCAAAAATGATATATTTACAACTTGTACACCATCAAGTGCAAAATGAATTCTAGTTATTATTAGACATTGATATTGTATACATGCACAGTTTTGACCCCACAAATCAAGTAATCAATTCTACTACATCTTTGATTAATTGGAATTGGATTCACCATTACATATTATAAGTCTATTAGTACTTCATGTCCTATAGTCACTTTGGTCGCAATATACTCATAATTACCAACATTTTGTATTCATTATTTTATTAGAGTATAATAAAAGTTATGTGTAATACTTAATAAAATTAGTACACCAGTGTTTTTAACATGGAAAAAAGTAATGACAACTACAACAACTGATATTTCATGAGTTTAGGTGACTTATTCAAGATCATACATTTAGTAAGGGACAAGTAATAAAAGACCAGTCTTCAACTCAAATCTTCTGACTCCAAATGCAATAGATATTATCCATTAGATATTGTCTTGTTTTCATTAAAATTCTTTTCTGAAATGTGTTTAGAATATATTCTGCTGAGAGACATCTCTGCCAGTTTAAAGCATTTAATTTTATGGATATTCTAAAGATGTGTTTATATAGCTAGGTGTTGGGGTAGAAGTGTATTTTATTTTGTACTTCATTCCCCCTAATTCCACTATCCTTCTACATGGAGTACTTGGCTATAGCTTAGCTCTTGTCCTTAACTTATCCTTAACCACCCATTCTTGTGCCTAGGCCCAAGGATATGACTTAACAAAGTGTCAGTGCTGTTGCCCAACTGGAGAAATGACACTTTTTACCAGAAAAAGGCATCTAGAAAAACAAAGAGCAAAGTTCAAAAGCAAAAGTGGTATGTGTCATGCACTGCCATACTATCATCCTGGAAACTTAGATCTAGCCTTCTCCAATCCCTCTCCCCTCCTTTTTTCTTTCGACTGTGTCTGTTGTATTGTAATAACTTCCCTTCATCTTAGAACTCTTCTTTTTAAATTTCTTACACATCCTGGTTTTCACTCATATCTTTCTGTCAAAGATACACTTCTTTTTTTCAAGTTTATTTTTTTATTATAGCTTTTTATTTACAAGTCATATGCATGGGTAATTTTACAGCATTGACAATTGCCAAACTTTTTGTTCCAATTTTTCCCCTCCCTCCCCCCATCCTCTCTCCCCAATGGCAGATTGGCCAATACATGTTAAATAGAATATGATATACATGTCCTAATAGTTATTTTGTTGTACAAAAAGAATCGGACTTTGAAATAGTGTACTATTAGCCTGTGAAGGAAATCAAAATGTAGGTGGACAAAAATATAGGGGTTGGGAATTCTATGTAATGGTTCATAGTCATCTCCCAGAGTTCTTGCACTGGGTGTTGCTGATTCAATTCATTATTGCTCTATTGGTTTGGTTCATCTCATTGTTGAAGAGGGCCACGTCTATCAGAATTGATCATCATATAGTATCGTTGTTGAAGTATATAATGATCTCCTGGCCCTGGTCATTTCACTCAGCATCAGTTCATGTAAGTCTCTCCAGGCCTTTCTGAAATCATCCTGCTGGTCATTTCTTACTGAACAATAATTTTCCATTATATTCATATACCACAATTTATTCAGCCATTCTCCAATTGATGGACATCCCCTCAGTTTCCAGTTTCTGGCCACTACAAACAGGGCTGCCACAAACATTCATGCTCATAAAGGTCGCTTTCCCTTCTTTAAGATTTCTTTGGGATATAAGCCCAGTAGTAACACTGCTGGATCAAAGGGTATGCACAGTTTGATAACTTTTGAGCATAGTTCCAAATTGCTCTCCAGAAAGTTTGGATATATTCACAATTCCACCAACAATGTATTAATATCCCAGTTTTCCCACATCCCCGCCAACATTCTGCATTATCTTTCCCTGTCATTCTAGCCAATCTGACAGGTGTTTAGTGGTATCTCAGAGTTGTCTTAATTTGCATTTCTCTGATTAATGATGACTTGGAGCATTTTTTCATATGGCTAGAAATAGTTTCAATTTCTTCGTCTTAGAACTGTTCTTTCACCACTTATCAATTGGAGAATGGCTTGATTAAAGATACACTTTCTAAAGCTAGTTAATCTATTTTTCCTGACAAAAAAAGCCAGAAGAATTCCTTCTTCCTCAATGATACTTTGGTTTTAGACCCCATACTCAGTTTACTCATGTGTAATATCCTTTTATGCCGCCCCAATTTGTTCGCACTTCCATTAACCACAGATGTATTCCAAAATTTTTTCATCTGTCTTCAATCATTCCAGGGTTTCTCCTCCAAACATCATCTTAATTTAAAGATTGATCTTAATATATTACTGGGGGAAAGGAAGGGTATCTATCTTGCTTGTCCTCCCACAAACTCTAGTCCATTCTTTTTATCAATTTGAGTTTTCTAAAGTAAGATCAAATTTTAATCAGCTCTAGTGTTGACCAATTATGGATGCATATTCTTTTATATACTCTTATATTCAGTTAATGTATTCATAATATTTGCCATGTTGCTCTTTTTTCTATTTTTTTGCAATTTTTTTATTATACGGGATAGCTTGTGTGGAGAAGCGGAAGAAATATGCAGAAAATGTATGAAATATATTTACACAAGACATACATATATACACACATACAAACATATATATATATATACACATACACATATGTATTTATAATTTTCTACATCAATTATATCTGCCTCAATAGAATATTTAGAAACTTTTCTTTTTCCTGGAAGAAACTAGAAATACTTAATCCACTGAAGACTTTGTGAACATCCAATGAAGATTTGTCATCAGAAATTTGAAAAGTTATATGAAAGACACATTAAAAGCAAATTTAATACAATAGAAAAAGCCCTTTTCAACATAAATTTTCTAAAATATGAGATATGTTTAATTGGAGTATTATGTCCAACAATGGAGATTATCATATTAAGGTTGGATTATTGGATTTCATAGTTAATAAGCATTTATTAAGTACCTTCTCTGTGTTATTACTTGTGCTAATACAGTTTGCATATGTGTGTGTGTGTGTGTGTGTGTGTGTGTATGTGTGTGATGCAATGAATAGGATGTCAGGTCTGCTGTTTAAAAGACACATCTTACTTAATTTAAATCTGGACTCATATACTTACTGACTGATCCTGGACATGAAATGTGAACCTGTTTTGCTCAGTTTTCTTATCTTTTAAAATGAATTGGAGAAGAAAATGTCAAGTCACTTCAGTATCTTTTACAGAAAAATCACAAATGGAGTCACAAAGAGTCAGACAGGTCTAAAAAATTATTTAACAACAACAATAACAACAACAACAAAAGCTTGCAATCTTACAAATTCTCTTTCAAGGAGAAACTGAATAAATAACCCCTAAAATTTCTTCCAGTTGTTATTTTGAAATTTTCTAGGTAAAATTCTAACTTCAAGATTGTAAACTTGATGAAATGAGCTTAATATCTCAACTTTGTATCTACTACACAACTTTGCACATACCAGGCACAAAATTTTTTTGTAGATTGATGATTGCATGTAATCATTATCTAAGGATCCTAGTAGAAGGAAAAGAAGACTCACATTTCAGCATGATAAGTTCTGATTCAACCTATTATTTGATGGTAATGATTAAATATGTGGATTTAGGTGATAATTGATATCTTTATTTAATTAAAGCCTTTTATTTTCAAAATATATACATCAATAATTTCTGGCACTTATCCTTACAAAACACTATGTTCTAATTTTCCCTCCCTTCCCCACAAGCCCTCGCTTAGTCTACAAATGATCCAATATATGTTAAACATGTGTAATTTCTCTCTATATATCTCCACAAATATCATGCTGCAAAAAAAAAAATTCAGATCAATAAGGAACAAAAATGAGAAAGAAAACAAAATGCAAGCAAACAACAAAAAGAGTGAAAATACTATGTTGTGAGCCACATTCAGTTCTCACTGTCCTCTATCTGGGTGCAGATGACTTTCTTCATCACAAGACAATTGGAACTGGTCTGAATCACCTCATTGTTGACAAGAGCCATGTCCATCAGAATTGATTATCTTATAATATTGATGTTGCTATGCATAATGATCTCCTGGTTCCACTTATATCACTTAGCATCAGTTCATATAAGTCTCTCCAGGTCTCTCTGAAATAATTCTGCTGATCATTTCTTATAGAACAATAATATTCCATAGCATTCATATACCATAACTTGTTCAACCATTCTCCAACATCCACTCAATTTCCAGTTTCATGTCACTACAAAAGGGCTGCCACAAACATTTTTGCACATGTGGGTCCCTTTTCCTCCATTATAATCTCTTTAGAATACAAGCCCAGTAGAAATACTGAGGGATCAAAGGATATGCACAGTATGATAGCCCTTTGAGCATAGTTCCAAATTACTCTCCCGAATGTTTGGATTAGTTCACAATTCCACCAACAATGTATTAGTGTCCCAGTTTTCCCACATCCCCTCCAAAATTCATCAGTATCATTTCCTGTCATTTTAGCTAATCTGAGAGGTCTGTAGTAGTATCTCAGAGTTGTCTTAATTTGTGTTTCTTTGATCAATAATGATTTAGAGAATTATTTAGAATAATGATCAGTAATGATTTACATATGACTAGAAATGGTTTTACTTTCTTCATCTGAAAGTTGCCCATTCATCTCGTTTGACTAGTTATCAAATGGGAAATAATTCTTATAAATTTGTAACAATTATCTATATATTTTAGAAATGAGATCTTTATCAGAACCCTTGAATGTTATTTTCCCCAATTTATTGCTTCCCTTCTAATTTTGTCTACATTGGTTTTGTTTGTACAAAAACTTTGACAATTGATTTCTTATCTTGTTAATGATGCAAGTAAAAATTTCTTCAAAGCTAATTTTTAAAATCACTTATTGGAATAGATTTTTTGCTTGAGAATGAACATTTTAGAAATATTTCCACAATTATATGTGAATCTGATGAGAATCTGATTCATTATCAACACTGTTTCCTTTTCATATGAAAGCATTTTTTCTTAAGATATCTGATATTTTATAAATAAGAACAAATCCAGCCCTATGGCAAAATTTTGTTTATGTTTTACACTTGCTCTTTTGGCACTAAACTTACAACAGGTAATGCATTCCCAGTGATCCCAAGCGATGAATTAAAACCCAGCAAATATTGCTGATAATCATGGATAACACATGCTTCTAGCTATCTGGCAGACATTACTGCTTTTTGCATTTGTCAGTTGGCTGGAAATCATTGATTATGGAAAGAGGAAAACTAATAGTCATTGAGTCTGTTTTTACCACAGAATACACAATATACATATATTTACATATGTATATGTAACATGTTACATATAATGCACTTTACATATATGTCACATTATGTACATACATCATCTCTTCATTGAAATAAATGAATAAATCAGTTCCTTTAATAGTGTATATGTATATGTGAGTGTGTTTATGTGTGTGTATGTGTGTGTGTGTGTGTGTTTGTGTGTGTGTGAGAGAGAGAGAGAGAGAGAGAAAAGGAGAAGAGAAGAGAGAACTATCCTTATAAATCTTATAAATGCTGATCACTATTTGATTTTAGATGAAAATGCAACACTACCATTACCCTCCAAGAAGTTCTCTAGTAAGATTGTTACTCAAATTTCCGGGTTAAAAATGAAAAAATGGTTACATGTCATTTGACCAAGTAATATTGACATGAGTTAGCCAATGAATGACACCATATCTTTTTTCCCCTCAATAATATTTCATTTGTCCAATTACATATAAAGATAGTTTTCAACATTCATTTTTGTAAGATTTTGTGTCCCAGTTTTTTTCTCCCTCTCTCCCTTATCTCTCTCCTCCCTAGACAGCAAGCAATCTGATACAGGTTATACATGTACAATCATTTAAAAAATATTTCAATATTAGTCCTCTGTGAAAGAAAAATCAGAACAAAAGGGAAAAATGAGAAAAAATGAAAAACAAATAGTGAAAACAATATGCTTTCATCTGCATTCAGTTTCTATAGTTCTCTCTCTGGATGCTGATAGCATTTTTCCATCCCAAGTCTTTTGGAAATGCCTTGAATCACTGTATTACTGAGAAGAGTTAAGCCTAGTATAGTTTATCATCACATAATCTTTGTGTATATTGAATGACAGGATATCTTAACCATGAGTCTTTGTATAACTTGTTAAGATACCTCTCAGTGCTTTGGAAAGTTTCTTTTAATTATTTTTGGTTTTGGAATTTGGATCAGTTCTTACCAAGTATATCTCCAAACCAGATACATTTTTGAAATAAATGAGGGATTTTGTTTCCTTAAGAAAAGCATTGATGCCTCCTTCACTGCCTCCAATTAAAAAAAAGTAATTATTTTATTTTTCTCATTATTCATGCATATTAAAAATTTAAATACATATTTCTTTAATAATAATGTTTTGAGAGAAAATCAGAACAAAAGGGAAAAATTATGAGAAAAAAATAGAAAAAAGAAGTGAACATAGCATATGTTGATTTTCATTCAATCTCCATAGTTCTTTTTTTTGGATGGAGATGGTATTTTCTTCCCAAAGTTTATTAGAATTGCCTTGAATCATTGAAGTGCAGAGAAGAATCAAGTAGTTCATAGGTGATCTTATCAATTAAGAAATAACTTGAAGTCTTAGAAATTTGATAGTTCTCTATATTTTAGAAATGAAACTTTTCACAAACACTGGTTATAAAATTTCCCCCCAGATTTGTATTTCCCTTTTAATCTTTTTCTGTTGGTTTTGTTTGTGCAAAACCTTTTTAATTATCAAAGTTGTCCATTTGCATTTCATAATGTTCTTTAGTTTTCCTTTGGCCATAAATTTCTCCCTTCTTCAAACATCTGATAAATAAATTATCCCTTGCTCTCCTAATTTGCTTATGGTATCACTCAAATTATGTACCCATTTTGACTGTTTTGGTATGGGGTGTGAGATGTATGCCTATACTGAATTTCTGACATATTATTCTTCAGTTTCCCAATCAATTTTTTTTATGAAACAGTAAGCTCTTATCACAGAAACTAGAATTTAGGGAATTATCAAATACGAGATTATTATAGTTATTGATTATTGTGCTATGTGTATATAACTTATTCCACTGATCCACCACTCTATTTCTTACCAGTAGCAAATAGTTTTGATAAATGCTGCTTTATAAGAGGATGTTAGGTATGACAATGTTAGGCCTCTATCCTTTGTATTTTTTTTTTCATTAATTCCCTTGCTATTCTTGTTCTTTTATTCTTCCAGCTGAATTTTGTTAATTTTTTTCTATCTTTACAAAATAAATTTTTGCAGTTTTCTTTATATGGCACTGAAAAAGTACAAGAATTTAGGTGGAAATGTCATTTTTATTAACTCAGCCTACACATTAATTTGTTCCTTTTCTAGGTTTTTTAATTGCATGTGTAATTCACTGATCTCATTTTTCTCTATTTTATTCATGCAGCTATTTAGAAATATAAAATTTCCCTTAAGAACTGCTTTGACTGCATCTCATAGGTTGTGTTATGTTATCTCATTATTGTCATTCTCTTGAATAAAATTATGGGTTGTTTCTTTAATTTGTTGTTTGACCCCCTCGTTCTTTAGAATTAGGTTATTTAATTTTCAATCAGTTTTTATTCTACCTTTCCCTGGCTCTTTATTAAATATAATTTTATTTCATTGTGGTCTGAAAAGGGGAAAAAAAACCTTTATTATAGCTTTATTTTGACAGAACATATGCATGGGTAATTTTTGCAACATTGTCCTTTGCACTCACTTCTGTTCCAACTTTTCCCTTCCCTCCCTCTACTCCCTCCCCTAGATAACAGGCAGTCTCATACATGTTAAACATGTTAAAGTATATCTTAGACACAATATATGTGTGCAGATCTGTACATTTCTCTTGTTGCATAAGAAAAATTGGATTCAGAAGGTAAAAATAACCTGGGAAGAAAACCAAAAATGCAAATGGTCCACATTCATTTCCCAATTTTCCTTCTCTGGATGTAGCTGATTCTGTCCATCATTGATCAATTGGAACTGAATTGGATCTTCTCTTTATTGAAGATATCCACTGCCATCAGAATACGTCCTCATACAGTATTGTTATTGAAGTGTATAATGATCTCCTGGTTCTGCTTATTTCACATAGCATCCATTCATGTCAGTCTCTCCAATCCTCTCTGTATTCATCCTCTGGTCATTTCTTACAGAACAACAATATTCCATAACATCCATATACCACAATTTACCCTAACATTCTCCAGTTGATGGTCATCCATTCAATTTCCAGTTTCTAGCCATTACAAAAAAGGGCTGCCACAAACATTTTGGCACATACAGGTCCCTTTCCCTTCTTTAATATCTCTTTGGGATATAAGCCCGGTAATGACACTGCTAGATCAAAGGGTATACACAGTTTGATAACTTTTTGAGCATAGTTCCAAATTGCTTTCCAGAATGCCTGACTCCATTCACAACTCCACCAACAATGCATCAGTGTCCCAGTTTTCCCATATCCTCTCCAACATTTGTCACTATCTTTTCCTGTCATCTTAGCCAATCTCACAGGTATGTAGTGGTATTTCAGAGTTGTCTTAATTTGCATTTCTCTGATCAATAGCGATTTGCAAAACCTTTTCATATGAGTAGAAATAGTTTAAATTTCACCACCTGAAAATTGTCTGTTCATATCCTTTGGCCATTTATCAATTGGAGGATGGCTTAATTTCTTATAAATTAGAGTAAAATCTCTCTATATATATATTTTGGAAATGAAACTTTTATCAGAACCTTTAACTGTAAAAGCGTTTTTCCAGTTTATTGCTTCCCTTCAAATCTTGTTTGTATTAGTTTTGTTTGTACAAAAGCTTTTAATTTTGATATAATCAAAATTTTCTATTTTGTGATCAATAATGATCTCTCATTCTTCTTTGGTCACAAATTCTTTCCCCTTCCACAAGTCTGAGAGGTAAACTATCCTATGTTCTTCTGATTTATTTATAGTCTCATTCTTTATTCCTAAAATCATGAACCCATTTTGATCTTATCTTAGTGTATGGTGTTGAGTGTGGGTCCATGTCTAGTTTCTGCCATATTAATTTCCAGTTTTCCCAGCATTTTTTGTCAATGAATTCTTATCCCAAAGGCTGGGGTCTTTGGGTTTGTCAAACACTAAATTGTTACAGTTATTGACTATTTTGTCCTGTGAAGCTAACCTATTCCACTGATCAACTAGTCTACTTCTTAGCCAATACCAAATGGTTTTGGTGACTGCTGCTTTATAATATAGTTTTAGATCAGGTACAACTAGGCCGCGTTCAATTGATTTTTTTTTTTCATTAGTTCCCTTGAAATTCTTGACCTTTTGTTCTTACATATGAATTTTGTTGTTTTTTTTTCTAGGTCATTGAAATAGTTTCTTGGGAATCTGATTGGTATAGCACTAAATAAATTGATTAGCTAGTATTGTCATCTTTATTATATTCGCTTGGCCAATCCAAGATCACTTACTATTTTTGCAATTGTTTAAATCTGACTTTGTGTGGAAAGTGTTTTGTAGTTTTGTTCATATAATTCCTGGCTTTCCTTTGGCAGATAGATTCCCAAATATTTTATGCTATCGACAGTTATGTTGAATGGAATTTCTCTTTGTATCTCTTGCTGTTGGATTTTGTTGGTGATGTATAAAAATACTGGAGATTTATTTGGATTTATTTTTTATCCTGCAACTTTGCTAAAGTTGTGGATTATTTCTAATAGCTTTTTAGTAGATTCTCTAGGGTTCTCTAAGTATACCATCTGGAAAGGAAAAATTTACTGTAATTTATGCATTTGATTGTGAGGTTTTTATGTTCTAATATATGGTCAAGTTTTGTGTAGGTGTCATGTACTGCTGAGAAAAAAGTTTATTCTTTTCTGTCTTTATTCTGTTTTCTCCAGAGGTCTATCATATCTAGGTTTTCTTGGATCCTGTTAACATCCCGTGTTTCTCTATTGTTTATTTTGTGGTTAGATTTGCCTGATTCTGACAGGATAAAATTGAGCTCCTTCACTAGAAGAGTTTTGCTGTCTATTTTTTTCCTATAACTGGCTTAAAATCTTCTTTGGGAATTTGACTGCTCTATCACTTGAAGCATATACATATAGTATTGTTACCACTTCATTATTTATGCTACCTTTTATCAAGATGTACTTTAGTTCCTTATCTCTTTTAAAAAGATCTATTTTTAAATTTTGCTTTATCTGAGATCCTAATTGCTACTCCTGCTTTTTTAACTTTATATGAAGCACAATATATGCTGTTCCTCTTTTTTTTTACTTTTACTGTTTGTCGCTTTGTGATAAATATGTTTCTTGCAAACAACATATTGTAGTATTCTTTTTTTAAAAATCCACTCTACTATTTGCCTCCATTTTATGATAGAGTTCATCCCATTCGTTTTCATTTTTATGATTACTAGTTCTGTATTTCTCTACATCCTACATCCCATATATGCTTTTGTTCTCTTTCCACTGTCCATAGTCCTATGGTTTTTTAACCTGTTCTATTCATTTCCTTGTCTTCTATCAACCTTTCCCTCCTCTTACTTTTTTCCTTAGTGCTTCTGCCTTCCCTTTTTTCCTGTCCTTCCTTTTCTTTTACTCTTTCTCCCCCTAATTCTTTATAGGATTAGATAAATTTTGTACCCAATTGAATGATTAAATTATTCTCTTTTAGAAACAAAAATAAGCTTCAGACAATGCTCATCCCTTTCCCTTCTTTTCCTTCATTGTAATAGGTTTTGTGTACCTCTTTTGTTTTCATCATACCTCCCCTTTCATCTTTTTTTTAGTACAGACCTTTTTCTGCCCCTTGATGCTTTTTTTTTTTTTTTTGAACTCACCCTCGGTCCATGTGATGCTGCCCTTTGTCTGCCTTAGTGACAGCTACAGTTCTCAAGAGTTACAGATGTCACTTTCCCATCTAGTGATGTAAACATTTTAACCTTTAAATAACATATATTTCCCCCTCTGTTTACCATTCCTTTGAGGATTGTGTTTGTAGATTAAAATTTCTGTTTAGTTCTTTTTTAAATAGAAATGTTTGAAAGCCTCTTACTTTCTTGAAACTTTATTGCCTCTCTTGAATGTTGAGATTGAATCTCGTTGGGTAGTTAATTCTTGGTTATAATCCTAGGTCCTTTGCCTTCTGGAATATGGTATTACAGACCCTCCAATCTTTATTACAGAAGCTGCCAGATCCTGAGTAATGCTGACTGTTGCTCCTTGATGTTTGAATTACTTTTTTTGGCAACTTCCATTTGCCCTGTTATAATTTTTAATATGTGATTTTCTTCAGTTAGCTTTTGTATCTCTTTTACCATTCTACTTTTTAAGGAGCTGTTTTCTTCAGAGAATTTTTTCCTTTCTTTTCCAAACTGTTAATTCTTTCATGCATATCTCTCATTTTTTTCTTCTACCACATCTCTTATGAACACTTCCAAGAAACCTCTGTGGACATGAGACCAATTCATATCACTTTGATATTTACTTTGTGGACATTTTGTCTGAGTTGATGTTTTGGTCTGCTCTGTTGCCATAATAACTTTCTATGGTCAAGGATATTTTCAGTTTCTTGCTCATTTCCTTTCCTTTTTCTTTTGGTATTTCTCTCTCTCTCTCTCTCTCTCTCTCTCTCTCTCTCTCTCTCTCTCTCTCTCTTATGGTTGAGTTCCGCTCTTGGCTAAACTTCTCTGTGCAGCTCTGAGCTTTCACTTTGAACACAGGGGCTCCTTGTATTTGCCCAGAGTAGCTTTGCCTGCTCTTTTCACGAATTAGCCTTGTTTCCCAGAGTTTGCCTTCTGATCTGGGAAAGAAAATTGCCCCACGGATTTCTTGCTCCACAAAGCCAGGACTGAGAATCTTAGTAGCTGATTTGCTGTGATTAAGACCCTCTCACTAGCTTTCCTAGAGTTTATCTGAGGTGGGCAGAACACTTTTTTTCTCCCCAGTGAGACTAACCTTTCTTGAAAATGTTTCAGTCTATTTTGAATTGGAGAGTGGTTTCATTTCATCAGATGCTGTTCAGAATCTTGATTTCAAGTGGTTTTTGAGGAAAACTGGGAAAGCACCAGCATCTTCCTGACTTTACTTGGCCATCTTGCCTTCCAGAAGTCTAATTTCTCACTTTTCCTTGGGATTTTTTCCATAGATATTTTGACATTATCCTCTTCTGAGATTGTATCTTGATCATTCCTTTCATCACAATAGCTTTTTATGGCCACATTGTTGTTATTATTGCTCTTTGTTCATTTTTTTTTTCCTTTTAAATTTGAACTCTGTCCTCAGGGTAGGGGGAGGAAACTTTCTTAGGCTTGTTTTGCCAAGGGCCACAAGCAGTAGCAATTTAGCTATTGCAGTGATGATGTTGTCCTGAGGCCCATAGGGGACCTTCATTATCTGATATGGCACTGAGGATTTGAGTAGATGGAAAACTGGAGCTGCTGAAAGGTATAGGTATATGAAGCTTACCTGGTGCTGTCAGGTTCCTTGTTGTAGTATTTGTCATGTGCTGAGATCCCCAAATCTCAGTTTCTGCTTTTTCTTGTGCCTCAATTGGAATATACAATGGTCTGATCTTGGTAACTGCCTGTTTGCTCAAACATATGTTGATAAATGTGGTAAAGTATCAGGACTGGTGGCTGCTCAAAGGACTAGTGTTTACCCGTTTGTCTGAGGCTATGTTGAAGCATTTGGAAATTCTCAGAGATATAGATTCTGCCCATTTTTCTTGCATATACTGAGATATGTCAGTATTCTGGTGTTAAGATTTGCCTGCTCCACTGGGGCTGTAGATTTATGTCACTGGCTTGCAGAGCTGGGATTTATTGCTTGTTTGCTGGGACACTTCCTGTCCTGAACTGTGCTTTCCCTTTACCAAAGCAAGAAAGAACTTTCTTCCAAGTTTCTTGAGCTCAAAGACTGTTTTCATATTTTTGCTCATCTTGCTCTTCCAGAATTTTTTTGGGACTGCCATTTTGTGACTTTTTAAAAATGAATTTGGGAGAATTGTGGTAATTTATGACTTATGCCACCACTTTGGCTCCTGGAAGTCCCTGGTTACAATAATTTTAATTGCGATTTCTCTTTCTCTCACTTCCTGATATACTTTTTGGGGATAGACAGATTTATATAGGTTTATTTAATATCATGCAACTGCAAATGTTGTTAATTATTTCAACTATTTTTCAGTTGATTTGCACTAGAGTTCTCTTTGTATAATGCTATATTATTTGTAGAGTGATTATTTTTTCCCTTATTACCCACTTTGCTTCAATTTCCTTTATTTCTCATTAGTTAAAATTTCTAGTTTAATATTAAATAATAATGGTGATAACTATCATTCTTGGTTCATCCCTGTTATTATTGAAATTTTCTTCAATTAATTTTTGTACATTTCCCCCCATTTTTGTATTTTATTTGCCAAGATGCTGACTCTTTTTTCATGATTTTTCCTCCCTCACTCTCATTCTTTTGTCAATTTTTTCTTTCTTATTTATTTTGTAAAATCTTTTTTGAGTGCTTCCAGAAATTTTTTTAAGCTTAAGACCAATTTTTTCCTTTTCTTTGAGGCTTTTTACATACATATGTGAACATTGTCAAGACTTCTCCCATTTTAGTCAATAACTGGGGAACTCTTCTAAGTCTGTTTTTTTTTTCACAGAAATTAGTTAATAACCAGGCTAACATTATACCTTTTCTATTAATTCTATTTTGGTTTTCTCTAAATTTACTTTATTTTTTAAATCACACAACTACATTATTTACAATGTGTTAAAAATTTATTTCCATTCTTAATCTATATTACATCATTTATCTGAGTTTAAGAACTTCATTGTCATTAATTGACAAGATTGAAAGGATTTCATAGCCAAAGGACTAAAGAACAATCCAAGAGAACTTTATATTAATATTTTTTAAAAATTGTCACTTCCAAATGTTAATTTGATAAGTCCCTGTTTGGTGATATAGAAAAATATTTAAGGAGAAAAAAACTGCTGTATTGTTCATTCCTGACATCATATACAACATTTTGCTGCTCTCAAAAGGTAAGAAATCATCATCAAGTATCAAGATGGATCATTAAATTAATTTGAATTTTGAATTATAATATTTTTTTAGCCATTACATTAAGGATTTTCAAGTCTTTAAGTGTTATTTTTCATTTATGTTAATTCTTGTCATTTTATGAATTGTTATCTTTTGAATACTTTCTTAATAAAACTGAGAACAAAAGCAAAAGAACACTGGGAAATGAGTGTGGACCACAACCTAGCATTTCTACTCTTTCTGTTATTGTTTGTTTGCATTTTGTTTTTCTTCTCAGGTTACTTTTACCTTCTTTCTGAATCAGAATTTTCCTGTGCAGCAAGATAACTGTGTAAATATGTATACATATAGTGTATTTGACATATACTTTAACATATTTAACAACCTGCCATCTAAGGGAGGGGGTGGAGGGAAGGAGGGGAAAAGTTGGAATGGAAGTTTTTGCAAGGGTCAATGTTGAAAAATTACCCATGCATATGTTTTGTCAATAAAAAGCTATTTTAAAAAAGAACCAGAAAAAAATAAAACTATGCAGAACTTCTCATATATTTTTTTTCTGAATTTCTTGTATTCACCATTCCTTAAAGTGGAGTAAAATGCATTCTTTTACCACAATTTCTTTAAAACTCCATGAGTGGCACTTACTTTTTCTGAATTTTTCTAAGTTCTTCTAGTTAAGTTTTGGACTCAAAATTTATTCTTCCATGTAGGGGTTGTGAATGGTTATAAAAAGTTTCCTAATGGAAAAACACAAATGATTAATAACTAAACAAAAATGTTCTAAGTTATTAATGATATACCAACTATAAATTAAAACAACCCAGAGGTAACACTTTTTCCACATCAAATTAGCAAATGTGAGAAGTCTAAATGTTAGCATTCTTTAAGAATGACAAGAATGATAATTCACTGCTAATTTTACTGTGGTTTAGTTCAAATCTTCTGTGGGGGAGAGTCAATTCATTTTTATTTGAGAAGCCCAATAAATTGTTCAGATTTTGGATCAGAATTTTGGGCATATGAACTAAGAAAATTATTAGCATAAATTGAAACCTTATATATTTTTAAAGTGCTCAGCCACACTAGTAAAATAAAAAAAATTGAAAACAAAATATTTGCATAATAATCAGAAAATTTTAAATACCTTGCAAAAGATGAAGTTCTATAGATTATTTTTGAAATTTATGTGAACAATATGGGTTCAAAAATAACTTACAAAATATAGTAAAATGTTTGTCTGAAAAATAATATAGGATAGAATAGAATCAAGATAACAATATGCAGGAGCATTCCTGCTGAATTCTCTCAACTTTCATATTTAAATAACTTTAAAATAACTCACTGAAATGAATTCTAAAGCAATAGAAATGGAAAATAGACTGAGGTGAAGTAATTCATGAATTATTGAACTCCTTAGAATCTGTAATACTAATTTTAAAAAATAACTAATTTTAAAAAAATTCAACAAAGTTGCAGGATATAAAATAAATTAACATAAATCATTAACATTTATATATATGTATGTATGTATATGTACTACCACAAATTTTTAAAAATCAAGTAGGAAGAGATAGAGAGAGAAATTCTTTTAAAATAATTGCAATTGTTGTAAAATATTTGGAGTCTATCTAAAGAGATGCTCCCAGGAATTATCTGAACAGCACTACAAAATGCTTATCATGTAAATAAAGATAGCTGTACACATCTAGAGAAGTGTTAATTTCTCCTTGGTGGATCAACCCAATATAATAAAATTGAAAATTCTAACGGAATTAATGTACTTAGTTCCATATCAATCAAAATGTCACAATTGTTTTATAGAGCTAAAAAATAACAGCATTAATCTGGAAGGAAAAAAAAAATTCAAGAATATCAAGGAAATCAATACACATTTTAAAAGTGAAGAAATGAAGCTTAGAAATATCAAGTTTCAAATTATATACAAAAACAGTAATCATCAAAATGATCTGGTATTGGGTAAGGGATAGAAAATCCAATAGGTACACAATATACAAAAGTAAATGACAATAGTAATTCAAGTTTTGCTAAATCCAGAGTTTTGAGTTTTAAGGAGAGGAACTTATTATTTGACAAAAACTTCAGGGAAAACTAGAAAACAGTGGCAGTAAGTAGACATAGGCTAGTATTTTAGGCCATATAATAAAATATAATATGTGATAGATAAATTAGAAATAAGGGGTGATAACATAACCAAATTAGGGTAACATGTAAAAATCTCCTATTAGATCTATAATCAAAGGACATGTTTATGAACAAAAAAAGAGAGAGAATCATGGAAATAAAACAGACAAGTGTGATTTCATGAAAAAGTTTTGCACAAATTCAATACAAAAAATTAGAAGGAAAGTGGGAAATAATCTAAAGCAAGTTTCTTTATTGAAATTCTCATTTCTCAAATATATTTGGAAGTGAGTCAAATTTGGAAAATGAAGAGCCATTCTTCAATAAACAAATAGTCAGAGAATATGAACATGAAGATAAAAAAACAAAATTATCAATAATCAAATAAAAAGTTCTAAGTAACTATTGAGTTAAGAAATTAAAATTAAAATAATGTTCATGAATGCCTATCAGATTGACTAACAAGACACAAAAAGGAAAACAGCTTATTGTTGTTTTCCCCAGTTAGGGTAAAAACAATTTAACATTTTAAAATTTTTGAGTTCTAGTTTTTTTCCCCTTTCTTCCCTTCCCTGATCCTTTTACTGAGAAAGCAACAATTTGATAGATTATACATGTGCAATGATGTAAAACTTATTTCTACATTAATCATGTTAAGAAAGAAAAAAAAATAAGAAAAATAAAGAAAAAGTATGCTTTGATCTAAATTCATCTTATATCTTCTCTTTCTCTATAAATTAGAGATTTTTATCATCTTCAAAAATTTCTTAGATAATTTTATTTCTGGGAATAATTTAATTATTCACAAATGATGATCATTACTACTACTATATGACATTTTCTTTTAGTGTGCTCATTTCACTTTGCATACATCAGGTTATCTAAGTCATTCCAGATTTCAGAAAAGGGAAAAAATGCTGGTCAAGATATAGAAATATAGATACACTAATACACTAATTGTAAAGCTATGGACTAGAACAACCATTGTGGAGAACAATTTGGAACTATGTTTAAGGGACTGTAAAACTGAGCATACCCTTTGATACATTAATACCACTGCTTGTTTTGTATCACAAAGAAAAATTAGAAAGACCTATACGTACATATAAAATTATAGTAGCTTTTTCGGTGATGGCAAATAATTTAAAATTGAGGGGATGCCCAAAGATTAGAGAATATATTAGAGAATATATATGTTTGTCATGTCATAATTCCAAGAAATAATGAATGGGATAGTTTCAGGAAATCTAGGAAGCTTTATATGGAAATTTGCAAAGTAAATAGAATCAGAAAAACATTGTATATAGTAACAATATTGAAATTTTAATCAATTGCAAAAGACATCTACTTTGATCAATATAATAATCATTGATAATTCAAAGGAATAATAAAGAAAATGTTATCCATTTCCAAATAGATAACTAATCCATTATAAGTGAAATCAAATTATATTTTTTAACTTTTCATTGCTTTCAATTTATTCAATAAATTTATTTATTTTATTTATTATTTCATTTTATTTGTTGTTTGTTTATTTGTCTATTTATTTATTCATTCATTCATTTGTTTATTTCCAGCAGCGTGGTTAATAGAAAAATATGTTTTTTAAAGAATTTACATGTATAATGGGTATCATTTTGCTTGTCTTCTAAATGAATGAGGCACAGATGGTAGACAGAGAGAAACTATGGATTTGAATTTTTTTTAAGAAAGATTTTTTAAAATGACATTAGGTTTGGGGCATATTATGTGCTCGATTTGTATCTTTAATATGATGTGACACCTCAGGAACCAAATAAGACCTCAGGCTTCATTTGGAAAAGAATAATAATATAATTTCTGTCTTACTCTTACTTATTCAGACCATATCATGTTCATTTCCCAATGATATAATGTAATAAGGATGCTGATTTGCTGAAAATAAGGGCAACAAAGATAGTGAAGAATAGTGGGAACTAGTTGAAAGAATTGAAAATTACCAAAAGATTAAAAAAAAGATTTTGTGGGACAGGAAAAATGATGACTGTGTTCATGTTAGCAAAAGACTTTCATATGGATATGGAATTATTCCTCAACTTTCTTTATCCAGCTTTTCCACACCATCCATCCAGAATGCATATGCAGTCATCTGCCTTTACACAAGTACTTTCTCTTTGACCTTTCAATCTCTTGCTAATTTAACAATCTCAAATTGCTATTGCTATTGCTAACAGTATAGGGTATGTAGAATATAACATTCTACTATTCCCGTGGCTCCACTCACAATCTTTGTAACTGTCCAGACCCAAATTCCTTTCTATGGCCAGAGACCTCCACATAAAAGAATTTATGTTCCTTTTGAGAGCTATGCCCTTTTCTCTTTTATGTCTATATTCCTAGAATACATCACAGTGCTTGACATAAATACTTGTTCATTCATTGATAGAATTGTAATTTCTCAAGACTAGTTAATTTTCATGAGTTTTTGGTTGTTTTTTGTTTTTGTTTTTTATATGTAGGAGTAGCCCAAAGGCAGGAATGGAAAAATGTAATGGTGCATATATTTCAGCAGTAAAAATATGGGAATGATTGAAAGTAAAATGATGTGGGAAGGAGGATTCTAAGTTTGTGTTTAATGAATTATTGAATAAATATTTTAATTCTTGTTACAGACCAAGTTGCCCAGGGTTGGGTATAGAAGCAAACGAGATGATATTAGAGAATATAAAAGGGTAAAGGGATTTAAATTTCAGTCTTTGAGTGCAATTCAAGTATATCTTTTGAGAGAGTCCTAAATCTATAATAACTACAATTCACAAAACATTTATGAAATCATGGCATTTTGAAAGAACATTGCAGGAAGAACTCTTGAAATCTCATTCATCCATAAATATTTTGGAAGATAATTAGCTAAAACTAGACTTCATATGCAGTTATGAATATTACTCTTGTATTTTATATATTTTGTTTGATATTTTTCTCATTTAATGAGAAAGGAAAATTTAACTCTTGTTATTAGGACATAGTAAGTAAACTGTACTATATATTTCAGTATGGTTATGTTGGCCACACTGAGGAAGAGGTTAAACTTTGGAAAGCTGTCCTGCCTAAACTGATCTATAATATAAATTTGGTTCTATTGTTATTATTTCCATCCAATTATTTTCAGATCACATTAAAGATTAAGCCTTCATTTGAATGTAAAATAAAATGCTTAACACCTCACACATAGAGTAAATCAAAGAAATTTTCTTCATTTTCTACCTTCAGTTTTTCTATAGTTTACTATTTTCAGAATACTGAAAGTTGCTTTGTGTATTAGAATAATCCCACATTTAAAAAGCAGGACAATTAGATCATTTGAGATTTTATGGTTCATGTTATTTTAAATGTTAATTAATTCCCTTTTAGACACAGTTGTGATTTTTATTGCCTTCTGACTAACTCAATTTTACTTATATTTAGAAAAATCTGGCCCCTGTGAATGTGGATTTGATCCTTTAGAGTCTGCTCAACTACTCTTTTCCATAAATTTTTTTTCTAATCACTATTACATTCTTTCTCCTTGACCTAAAAATTGCACTCCATCTCCTTCTACCTTGAGTAGTCAACCCCTAACACAATATTTGATCTTTCTTATTACCTATTTACTATTTACAATTAGTTTAACATATGAATGACTACAAAAAGGTCTAGGTTTTTAATCTAATTAAGATAATTAATTTCTACTCTATAAATCATGGTTTTACCCAATGAATACCTTCTACTACCAATCAGCCTAAACCTAACAATAGTCTTTATATTAGCCTTTATAGGAGTTCTAATCTACCTATCTTACCTAATATCTATCCTCCTATGCTTAGAAGATATCATACATTCTGTTTATCCTTATAGCTTTCCTAATTACTGTCTTCCATGTTTTTTACATTTTATCTACAATGTGCAACTAAAGACATTATTTTACTCAAAAAGTAAATACTTTTTTTAAAAAATGCCTTCGTGGAACACATTAGGGTTAGACTACTTGTGAATTTGAACTAGACTTCCATGTAGAAATGATTAAAAAGCCCAAGCATAATCATTTGTAGTTCATATTGATGATTTTAACACCTAGTATGCATCTTGTGAACACTTATTGGTTTAAACTGAACACATATATAAACAAGATTATTGAATCATAGGACCAGAATTTATAGGCCATGTTTGTTGCTCTTACTACATAATATGTTTTTAGTGATTATTTTTCATTTTGGACAGAGTCCCTATATAGACATAATCTGTGAGTGCCAAGATCATCATTTATAGACAATTGATGACCCTCAGATAGGAACATCTTTCCTTCTGGGCTAAGAAAGAAATTCAAAATAAATATGTATATCAGAATGTAGGATGTGTACATAAAATGCAGCATCCTTTTCATTAAAATAAGACCATGACCAAAAGTATGATTAAACATTTTGGATAATCTTTCAAAAGAATGAGGTTTCTTCTTTCTCTATTGAAGATCAAAAAGAATATAACAATCCATATGATTGTCAATTTTTCATAAGATACATATTTCTTTGACATTTTAGTCATTAAGCAGATAAAAGAGGACAAAACCCAAACCATTCCATAAATTTTCTAGGCAACCAGTATTTTACTCTGCTTAAATGATATTGATGACTGTTCTTATTGAAGGGAAAATAAGTATTTCCTCAGAGCCTTTCACACAACAGTTCATCATTCTCTCATGCTAAAGATAGTAGTAGCCTCATAACCAGACAAAGTCCAGTAGCAGCTACAGTAGCAGAAAATCAATAGTGGGTATTAGAAACCTTCCAGGCTAATCAGAACACAATCTTTAGGCATGATGCACTTTTATAGAGACATGGAATCAGAGCATAACTCAAATCTTGGAACACCAGAGATAGCAGATTATTTTAAGCATTTAGAGGAAAATGAATGTCTTTGAAATATACATTTTGTTTTTTATGTTTCCCTTGAAGCCTCAGTGTAGCACTGTAGTGAATAATGATAATGCATTCTAAAAAACTGATACTAATTCAGTCATTATGCCCAAATGGAATGAGAGGTCCTGCTGGGAGAAGGAATGAGATGTGATTAGTAAGCATCATCCCCTCCTAAAATGGAAATGAATACTGTAACTCCTTAAGCACACTATTAATATCTGTAAAGGTAAACAATAATTGGCTTGTTATCTTCATTTATACATAATTTTGCTGCTGCATTTCAATTGGTTTCCAATTTTATAAGATAATATTCAGCCATCTTAATTTTATTATATTGAAATTTCACTGCCTTAAGTTACTAAAAAATTCACAACACATAATGAATACATATGCAAGTGAAATTATATATATTTATATGCATGTGTATGCATGTGTGTGTATAAAACAAAAAAGGTCTGAGTATTTTAAAAAACTATTTTTTTCAATTTCTCCTTAGACTAATTCCCTCATTAGACTTCAATGGTATTTGTAAAATATCATTTCTGAAATCATTACAAATACACACACTCTTGAATGAGACACTTTTACACTCATGAAAATATGGAATACACAATCATTTAATGAGAGTGTAAGAATAGGGGTGGTGGTACAATTAAATCAATCAATAACTCCTAACATATTTAAATTAACTAACAAAATGTTCTAGCCTTCATATTTTTATCAGACAAAAATAGGCCTATGGAATCAATTAATCAGTGGCATCATATTAGGTATGAAAGTTCTTAATTATTTAGGAGGTATCAAAATGTATCTTGCCTTTGGATTAAATGAAATGATACCCAAGAAATGTACTAATATTGGTTGAGAGGATCATCCCTACTTATAGGACTTGGACAAAATGAAAATTATGTATCAGAATTGGTAATCTGAATAGTGTGCCAATCCAGTAGTGAGCAAGGTATCTGCCACATTCATAAAAGGGATTTGCTTTGGGAGAGTAAGATGGAGAGCTTCTGTCTCCTCTTCTCACTGACTGGAAAAAATGTTTGCAAACTTTAAATGCTAAGAAGATTTGGACCTTCCTATTACTATCATTATGGTCTCTAGAATGGCAGTAAGTGAAGGCAGTCTCTACAATTGAACAGAGAACAAATAAGACTGAAAACAGAAAAATGGCAGCTTAAGGACTATTAGGAAATCAACAGAAAAGCAATGCTATGTTTTAAGGGAACTTCAGCAGTGTTTCACACACACACACACGATACTCATATCCACCTGGAAGCTCTGTTCACCTATTTGCCACAAGAACTATCTATAGGAGGCGGAGCCAAGATGGTGGAGAAGACACATGCGACTTTCTAAGCTCTTCTCTTACCCTCTTTATCAATATTATATCGAGCCTCAAAAATAGTCTTGCTCCAATTATAAAGATAAGAAGTAGAACAACCACCCTTGAAGAAAATCTGCAGTCTCACCAAAAAAGGTTGGTTCCCAAAGGGGGAGATCACGCAGACAGGAGAGAAATTGGGTTCGAGGGAGAGCCCAAACCGAAAGTGGCCAGATCTCAGCACAAGCGCACAGCCCCAACCCGCAGTGGGGCTTTTCCCTTGGGGAGGGATCCTGACGCAGGAGGGCACAGCCCGGTTAGCCCCAATCTGCACAGTGGGGACCGGCATTAAATGGCTTTTCCAGGGCTGATTTATGGGCGGATGCTGGGCAGGTTTGTGGCCATCTACGTCTGCTGTCAGCTTAATACCACAGTCCCACAAGAGGCTCCGGCCTGGGGGCAGTGAATTTCACTTTAGTCTCTAAACAATGCAACGTCAGCCCAACTGGGCCTTGAAGCTTGGCCGTCTCAATCCACTTTGTTGGGGGAAGGGAAAACCTCCCAGAAACTTACCTGGAGAAGGAAATTTTACATCTTTCCCTGCTCTGCAGAGGAAGCTGGTAACCCCTTGCCAGGAGACCCATTAAAGGCTTTAAAACATGAATAAAAAGATGAAAAAGAACGATCCACAGCTTCTATGCAGGGAAAACGGTCAAAAACCTGAAGAGACCTAAACACAAATCATAGACTGTCCTCTTTACGATGCTTCAGAAGAACCAAAAAGTCTCAAAAGAGAAGAAGAAATGGGGAAAGGAAAGAGAAGCCTTAAAGAGGGCAACAACTTCGTGAAATACGAATTGAAAAGTTAAAAATTCCAGGAAGTAGGAAACAAAATTGGTGAATTGAAAAATAAAAATTATAGAAAGTAGGGTTTTGAATTGAAAAAAGAAAATAACTCAGTTAAAAAAAAAAATTAGTGAAATGGAAAAAATTACAGACCAAAACAAACATTTAAAAAACTAATTGGAATATACAGAAAGAAGTAAAAAAAGCTAAAAGAAAATAATTTTTAAAATTAGAACTGAACAAATAGAAACTAAATTCATTGAGACAGCAAGAATCAGTCAAGCAAAACAAAATGACAAACTGGAAAAACCATGAATTATCTACTTGCAAAACGAAGACTTGGAAAATAGATTAGGAGAGATAACGGGTTATTGGACTTTCCGAAACTAGATGAAAAAGAGCCGATTATTTTACAAAATCATCAAAAGAACTGCCCAGATGTAATAGAATCAGAAGGTAAAATAGGATTGAAAGAATTCATCGAACACCTTTGAAAGAAACCCTAAAATAAAATCCCAAGGAAATTTAAAATTTCAGAACTATCAGACTAAGGAAAAAAATTACAAGCAAAAAAAAAAACATTTAAATACCGAGGTACAAAAGGATCCCAAGATCTGGCTGCTCTACATTAAAGGAAAGAAGGGCCTGAAATGACATTCAAAGGCAAAGAACTTGGGATGGCAAGAATAAACACCCATAAGTTAGCATTTTCTTCCAGGGAAGAAGATGGAATTTAAAAACAAATGAATTCATTTGTTTCGAAGAAAAAAAAAAATTTGATTCCAACCATAGAACTAAGGATGCAGAAAAGGTAAAATAATTTTGGTTGTATTTCTTTGTGGATATACAAAAGAATACATGTATAATTTGATTGTACTGATATAACATAAAAAGGAAGTAGATATGGAAAAGGGAGGATGGCAGAATAAGGTAAGGAGGGAAAAAGAGGGCCACATCCCACAAAAGGAAAAAAATCAACTGAGGGGAATTTAGAGAGGGGAGGAAATTTAACACCTCACGAGTTGGTCAAAGAAAAAATAATTGAATTTGTTTAAGAAAATTTCTGCCTCATTAAAAAGGGAAGGAAAAGGGAAAAAAAGAAAATAAGGAAGGAAGGGGGAAAAGACCCAAAGGGGGGGAGGATTATAAAGAGGGTAACACTGAACAAGAGGGGGTACATGTTTAAAAGGGGAAAGAGGGTTGGGGAGGGTGAAAGCTAACTGGGGTTAAGGATGGTAGGTACAGATTTAGTAATTCTAACCGTTGTGAATGGGATGAACTTTAAAAGAGAGGCAGATGCGACTGGATTAGAACCCACAAATTTGTTTAAAGAAAACACATTTAAAGAGGAATAAATAGAGTGGTAAAAGGTGGGAGAAAACTTTATCCAGGTGAAGTCAAAAAAGGTCTCCTTTTGACCAAAGTAAAATTGTTAAAAAAGCGAAAGGAAACTACATGCCAAAGGGTAAAACAATATCAATAAAAAAATATGCCCATGGTATATCCAACTTCCTAAAGGAAAGTTGAGAAAGTTAAAAGAAGAAATAACAAAAAATGTAAATGGGATTCTCCCTTTGCATTTCAGAATTAACAAATCAAACCACAAAAAAAAAAGAAAAAATTAAAGAAGTAAATAGAAATTAAAGAATAAAATTAAATGAAAAGTAGAAATAGTAAATGCTTTTTCAGATCTATGCAAAAAATAATTCAACAAAAAGTTAGAATAAAAGTATTGGAAATTTAAAACTTATTTTAAAGAATGATTTGGGAAGCAGCAAATTATAGAAAATTAAAATTTCCTAAAAAAATGATGAGAATCACTTTTTGGGATGCAGCCAAAGGTATTGAGGGAATTTTATATCTTTGGGACTTGAATAAAAACAAGAAAGAAAAGATAGAATTGGGCTTAATAAAATAAAGACCAAATAAAACCCCAACAAATACTAAATTGAAATTTAAAAATTGGAAAATTAAAAATATTGATAAAAAAACTATTGAACTTTAATAAAACTAAAGTTGGTTCATGAAAAGCCAATAAAAAATAAGTTTTTGTAATCGTTAGAAAAAGGGGGAAAATAAATAGTAGTCTTAAAATGAAAAAGGAGAATTTCCAATAAGGAAATTAGAGAAATAATAAGGTTATTTTGTCAATTTATGCCAATAATTTGATAACCAGGAAAATGGATGATATCCAAAAATATGATTTCAATTAACAGAGGAGAAATTTTTAATAGTCCCAATGAAATGGGACTTTTAAAGAACTTCTTCCTCCCTGTTAATTGGAAACCTTTTTGAGGTCATCCATTTTATTTATTATCAAATTGACATAAAGTTGGGAAAAGTAATTTTTATTTTTCTCTAATTTCCTTCTTGTTGGAAATTCTCCTTTTCTTTTAAGACTAATAATTTCATTTTCCTTTCCTTTTTCTAATCAGTTTTAAAGTTTATCTATTATATTGGTTTTTCATAAAACCAACTTTTTTTTTTTAATTCCTAGTTTTTTTTTTGTTTACTTTAATAGTATTAATTTTCCTTTTTAATTTTAAATGTTTATACTTGATTGGGGTTTTAATTTGGTCTTTTCTACCCCACCAATTCTTTGATCTTTTTCTATTTTATTGTAACCCTCAAAATATAAAATTTCCCTTATCACTGCATTGGCTGCAACCTTTTTGATAGATCCATATTTATTAATTGTTTATTTTGTGTTTTACCCAATCATTCTTAAAATGGATTATTTATTTCCAATTACCCTTTTGTTTTATTTTATCCTAGCTTTTGTTGAATATTTTATTCATTGTTATTGAAAAGAAATTTACTATTTCTGCCTTCCTGATTTAATTTGACTCTTCATTTCAAATAAATCAATTTTGTATTGTTCCATGAACTTGGAAGGTTACCCTTTCGTCACCATCACTTTTCTCCAAAGATCTTCATATAATTTTTCTAATTTTTTTTGCCTTTTAATTTCTTTTTTTTTTGTTTTGTGTTTAATTTATCTAATTGTGAGGGTGGGTTGGATTCCATATTAATTTTTGTCTATTTCTTCTTAACTTTAACTTCTCTTTTAAATTTAGATGCTATACATTTGGTACAATATATGTTTAATATTGATATTTTTCTTTTGTCTTCCTTTTAAAGATAGTTTCCTTTTTCTTTTAATTAATCATTTTTCTTTGCTTGATTGAATAAGGATTACCCTCTTTTTTGATTCACCTACATAAAGTTATGCTCCACCTTTTTACCTTTCCCATATATATCTTCCTGCAAATTGTTTCCTCTTATTGTGGGTTCTGTTTTGATTCAGTCTACTATCCACCTCCACTTTCTGTGATAGTTCATCCCATTCACATTTATGGTTAAAATTATTAATTCTGTATTTCCTGGCATCTTAACATCCCTACATTATTCTTTTCTTTTTCTTGTCCCCCCCCTTACTTTCTTTCCCAATATTAAACTTATGGGCACCACTTGCCTCATGCAGCTCTCCCTCTTTAGGATCCCTTCCTCCTCCCTTTGAATCCCTTCTCCTTTCTTGTACCCTTCCCTTATTACTCCTTTCCTTTTCCCTTTTCCTCTCTCACTTTTTAATGAGGTAAGAGAAGATTCTCTGTAAAACAAATATGTCAATTATTTTCTCTTTGAGCAAACTCTGATGAGAGTAAGATTCACATAATATTCCTCCCCCTCTCTAAATTTTCTCAGATATGATAGGTTTCCTTTGCCTCTTTGTGGGATGTAGTTTCCCTCTTTTTGTCTCCCTTTTCCCTTTTTCTGACACTATCCCCTTTCCATTTCTACTTCCCTTTTTTATGTTATATAAGTAAAATCAAATTATACATGTCATCTTTTTGTATATCCACAACAGGAATACAGTACTCAAAAGTTCCTTGAACCTTTTTCTGCTCTTGAGTCCTATGGTTGGAAATTAGTTTTTTTTGGTTTAGATCTGGGTTTTTCCTTAGAAACAAATGGAATTCATCTGTTTCATTCAATTTCCATCTTCTTCCATGGAAGAAACTGCTCAGCTTAGCTGGGTAGTTTATTCTTGGCTTTATTCCAAGTTCCTTTGCCTTTTGGAATATCAGATTCCAGGCCCTTCGATCCTTTAATGTGGAGGCAGCCATATCTTGAGTGATCCTTATTGTGGTACCTTGATATTTGAATTGTTTTGTCCTGGCTGCTTGTAATATTTATCAAACTGAGGAGTTTGATAGTTCTGAAATGTGGCCACAATATTTCTTGGAGTTTTTATTTTAGGGTATTTTTCAGAAAGTGTTTGATGAATTCTTTCAACACCCATTTTACCATCTGAATTGGGCAGTTCTCTCTGATGATTTCCTGTAAAATAGTATCTAGACTCTTTTTTTCTTTTTAAGTTTTGGGAAGTCCAATAATCCTCAGATTGTCTCTCCTAGATCTATTTTCCAGGTCTGTTATTTTTCCAAGTATATATTTATTGTTTTTTCTATTTTTTTTTCATTTTGCTTGACTGATTCTTGATATTTCAATGAATCATTTATTTCTATTTGTTTAGTTCTGATTTTTAATGAGTTACTTTCTTCAATAGTTTTTTCTGATTCTTTTTGTGGGTCCAATTGAGTTTTTATATGAGTTGTTTTGCTCTATGGAATTTTTTTCCATTTCACTTTTTTTTTTTACTGAGTTATTTTCTTTTTCCAACTCACAAATCTTATTTTCCTGGGATTTCTTTACCTTTTTCAATTCAGAAATTCTGTTTCCCTGCACTTCCTCAAATTCTTTACCTTTTCTAATTCACATTTCAGAAAGTTGTTACTCTCGCATAGCTTCTCTTTCTTTTCCCCATTTTTCTTCTAGCTCTCTTTTAAGATTGTTAATATACTTTTCTAGGAGGATGTTATGTGATGGGGGCCAGGTAACATTTGCCTTTGGGGTATTTTCTAGAGACTGTTTGCTATTAGTCTCACGGTTGAAAACCTGTTCTCTTTCTGTATAGAAGCCATCAATTATCCTTTTGATGTTTTTACTTTTTTTTTTTTTTAAGCTTGTAGGGTCTGCCTTCAGGGCAAGGAGGTTGCCAGTTTCTTCTGAAGAGCAGGGATAGGTATATGGACAGTAGCTGTCCTGCCAACAGGCTGCAAAGAACAATGTGTGAGAGTGCTCTGGGAAAAAGTTCCCTACTAAAAGTGACTAAGCCTGGGTATCATGGCCAAGCTGGGGAAATGCCCAGTGAAGAACCCAGCTGTGTGGATTAGTGACTGCCCTGGGGCTAGAGGCTGAGCAGTGAAAGTGTCACGACCCCAAGCCAAAGCCTGCTGTGGGGCTGTGAGTATTAGCAGCTGACCAGTGAATAGCCCCACACGAACTGGAATTGGCTCTGCCCAGGGAAACAGTCGCACTCCGCACATTCTATTGCCCCAGGCCGAGCCCCACACTGTGCAGATTAGAGGCTGCCCTGGGCTGTGCCCTCCTGTCATGCAGATTTGTGGCTGGCCTGGCCCATATTGCCGAATGCAGCTGTACAGCTGTGCTGTGGTCTATGCTGAGTCACTCACTTCTGGTTTTGGGTGGGTATAGCCAAATCTTGTTAGGTTCTTGCATTTTTTAGAGTACCCTCTACCTTTGGCTTTAATTTCTCTGCTGAACTGCTGTTTTGCAAGCAGAGCAGAGCAGTCAGCCTATGGAAGAATTGTCTTTGTAGATTTCCTTACCAGAGGGGCCATATCTGCTGGGTCTGCTCAATATGTTAACCTCTAGTTCTATCCCTGCCTGTGATGGTCTTTTCCTGCCCCTCAGGACAAACCTTTTCTGATGAACCTCCAGATGATCTTTGGCTGGTAAATTGTTGTACTTCTAATCTTCGTGAATTTTACCAGTCAAGTGCTATTTTTGAGACTGGATTTAATAATTGGTCTTGAGGGTATGAGAGAAGCTTAGAAAGTTGTATGTGCCTTCTCCACCACCTTGACTCCGCCCTTTCCATGAGTAATTTTTCAACAATGATCTTGCAAAGCCTTCTGTTCCAAATTAACACTTCCTTCTCCCTACTCCCTTCCCTAGATGGCAGGTAGTCCAATTCATGTCAAATTGCAATGCTGTAGAAACTGAGCAAGTTACAGATTAAAGAACAATTTAATATTTTAGTAAATGAAGAGATTTACTGGGACCAAATGGATCTGTGGTTTGGTCCCTGGCATGAATGAGACTATCTTCTCAAAAAATCCATTCCTGAATATCAGATACAAGATTCTTTTATAGGGTTACAACATTGATGACATAATGGAGGAGGTACCTGGATGGGGATGACCTAATGGGTGGAGGAACTTAGAATGAGGATGACATAATGGAGGCAGGCACCTAGGATTACATAATGGAGGGTGGTACTGGAGAGTCTCCTGCTATGCTAATGATATTTAAAATGGATAAAGATCTTTATCCCATTAAACATTAAGAGGGAATAAACATAGCATTAGGTCTAAGATATAACACCTTTATCCTGTCAAACATTAAGAGGGAATTGTAACCTGAGGCAGAGTAACTAAATAGGACAATTGGAGAAACTGGGTCAGGACATTAAAAGAGAACTGTGACACAACAAAATATGTTAAAATATATGTTAAATTTAAAATATGTATACATATTTATACAATTATCTTGCTGCACAAGAAAAATCAGATCAAGAAGAAAGAAAAAAAAAGTGACAAAAACCAAAATACAAGCAAACAACTACAGAAAAGTGAGAATGGTATGTTTTGATTCATACTCATTTCCCATGGGCCTCTCTCTGGGTGTAGATGGCTTTCTTCATCATTGAAGAATTGGAACTGGTCTGAATCATCTTATTGTTGAAGAGAGCCATGACCATTAGAATTGATCATCATATAGTCTTGTTGTTGCTGTGTATAATTGTTGAGGTATGAGAATTGAGGGTTGAGAGATCCACTGACAGCAATGGGATCCCTCTTGGCTTTGTAAAAGCAAATCCCAATAAATACAGGCACGAGGTTTGTGGCTAAGAATGGGTTAATTTACACTAAGAAGACAGCTTTCTTAACTGGCAAAATCCTGTTAGTATAATTTTGCTAAAATGGGTTTACACTGAGAAGAACCAACTTCTCAGCTGGCCTTCCTAATCAGGAATTAGCAACCATAGATTGACAAGTATCTGATTATATCAGATTTGCCCTGGCCTCCCAACTGGTAGACGTTCCAAGGACAACTCTTCAACTTAATAGAAGGCCTTGGCTATGCCTCAGACCAAGATTTCCATTTGAATGAAATTACTTATCTGGGAGTTTCTCTCATGAATGTGTGTGGCCTCTCTCAGAGGCCTGGAAGGTTTGAGAGTCCGGAGCATCCTTCCCCCAAAGGTTCCTTTCCAACCCTTCCCCCCAAAAGGGGGTACAGTTTACATCAAGGCCGCCAAAGATTAAAAGGGAAACAGTTTATATCATAATGATCTCCTGATTCTGCTCATTTCACTTGGCGTCAGTCTCTTCACACTTCTTTGAAATCATCCTGCTGGTCATAATATATTCATAACCATTCTCCAATTGATGGGCATCCACTCAATTTACACCTTCTTGACACTACAAAAAAGGCTGCCACAAACATTTTTGCACATGTGAGTCCCTTTTCCTCAAAAGGCATAATTCTTAAAGAAATCTAACCTTTAAACCCCAAAATATCTTGCAAGGTTTCAGCAATCAAAATTTACCTTTCCTTAGACAGTGTACTTGCAGTGAAACTGATATGGCTAGTGGCAGTGCAGAGAGTTGAGGTGTGAGAATCCCCTTCTGGTCAGCACAGGTTCAATGTGAACCAATTCAAGAACCTGAAAAATTTGATTGGCAAAAGGGAAGTTTATCATTGGTATTGCAGAAGCCAGCTTTGCTAGGAAGACAGACTTCTGAGTGACAAGGTCCTGGCAGAGAAATAGCAAAAGGTTTTCACTGAGAAGAAGGTCTCTTCATGGCCCGCAGGAGCCCTTGCAGACAGCTATGCCAAGGAGAAAGATTCCTTGACAAGGCATAATCTCCAAAAGATCATTTTTAAAAAGGGAAATGTACTTACCTGTGCAAAAATATTTATAGTAACTCTTTTCATGGTGGCAAAGCAACTCTGAGAGACTACTTCACACCTATCAGATTTACTAATATGACAAAAGAAAAGAAAAGAAAGTGATAAATGCTGAACTGTGGGAGAACTGGGACACTAATATATTGTTGGTGGGGTCGATCCAATCATTCTGGGAAAGGCAGTCAGTTTGGGACACTAAGATAATGAGTTTGGTTTTAGATTTACTTAATTTTATGTGTCTGCATGAGCCCAAGTGAAAGTGTTAGCTAAGCAATTAAAGATCCAAAGTGAGATCTCAAAGACCTTAAGAGAGTATGTCTTTAAAGAGGGGAATAATCGAAAGCAGAAGATATGAATAAATGAGTCCTATGAGAAAGAGATTACCAAAAAATGAGGATCTTAATATCTACACTAAAGGCTGGGAATAAGAAATGTCAACCTAAAATAGAGGAACAGTCATAATACAATCCACAAATATTTGGCAGGATTCATACTGTGCCAGAAAAACATATATTAAAAAATGTTCTGTCTTCAAAGGACCGGTATAATATAGGAGAAGCTAACATACATATAAAATGTAAGAAAAAAAACAAAATAAATAAGTAAATTATATATATATATATATATATATATATATATATGCACATATATACACATATACTATTTAAACTTATAAGGAATTAAAATGACATGTATAATTATGAATATGTATGTATATATGTATATATAATATTGTAGAAATAAATGTGTGTGATCGCTCATCTATTATCCATCAAATCCAGCCTCAGATATTTATTAGCCATGTAGCCCTAGGCAAGTCACTTAACTTATTTGCCTTAGTTTCCTCATCTGTAAAATGAGGATCATAATGCTGCTCTCTCTCAGAGTTCCAAGATAATTATTAAATGTCTGCCCATTACACTGCACATATTAAGTGCTATATAGATACAATTATTATTATTATTATTAGCAGGCTTATATATAACAGGGATTTAGAGACAGATCTGGAAATGTGCTGTTTCATGCCTCTGCAAGATGACACTTCCACCTCTGTAAAGAGCAAAGGGATGGGTATAGCTAGATAACCATTTCATCCCTTTCACATATTCAAGAAGAATATTTTGTTTGGAATAATATTTGTATGCTAAAAGTGCTATTTTTATTGTTTCAGAATAAAAAATATTTTTCTTTTGAGGGGGAGAGAAGAATCAGAGGAGTAATTTCACTAGAGAACTAGAGACAACAATCTGATTAATCTCAGTGATTTAGCTTCCTCTCCTCATCAAGCCCTCATAAAATAAAAGATTATTGTGGAGAACAAGAAATCATTTATCAATGTAAGCAATTAAAAATATCAGTCAGGGATTTTACATAAATGAATTGAGGTTATAGAATACACAAGAGCAAAGAAGGTTTCTGTAACCCAGGAGTGAGATAAAATCTCAACTCAATTAGCAAGAGAACTATTTCACTCAAGAAGGTGAGCCTTAGTTTCAGGCAGTGTAGGCACTATTAATCAAAGGATATGTTGGAGATTTATTCTTCTCCACATATTTATTATTCTGGGAGCCTCTTTTTATTAAAGTCAGTGTGTTCTCTCTTCTTGTCATGTCTCTCTCCTGTTCCAACTTTTTCTCCCAGAAGACTCAGCTGACCAGAAATTATATTTCTTCAAAAGTACCGATATCACAACACTATCAGTCAGAAGATATCTAAGCTTTCTTGACAAGGATACTATATTCACAAAATTTAAAAGCAGGTAATTTGTAGGGAAGGAAGTACTAGAAGTTGTGATGACTCAAAGAGGTTGCATATAGAATACTTACGAAGTGAGTTTATTTAAAAGGCATGGAAACAAAGGAATAATTGTAATAGACATAAAATATAGAATTTCCATTATGTGTATTTAATAAATATGAGGATATAATTGTCTTGAATACATTAAAAGATAAATTGTTTGTTATTGCATCGTGTGATACTCTCAAATCTTTACATATTTTAACATTAAAACGTAACATTTTAGTGGTGCTGCCAAAAATGAGGTAAATTAGGAAAAATAAATAAATAAAATGAAAACCTAAAATCATCCTTCTAAGATTTACTCTTGACAGCATTTTCTTATTTATGAGTCTTAATGTGGACAAAAATATTAAAATTTATCTAGAGGAAAAAATACTAATAATTTCAAGGGAATCATTAAGAAAAAAGTGGGGAATGAAGTACCAGATCTCAAACTATATTACAAGACACTAGTAAATGAGTAATGATCAAAGCAATTTGGCCATAGTTTAACAACAGAAAGAAACTAAAATGACTAAGTAAAAAATTATACATACTTTTAAATTTTGCTCTTTTTTTTCTAATTTTAAAATTGCATTTTTGGGTTATGTCTGTATCTTCATTGTTTTTTGTTTTTTTTTTTTCCCTCCATATAACTCATGTTAAGAGAGAAAATTCAGGAAAACAAGAGGAAAAACCATATGGAAACAACAACAATGGTAATAACAACAAAGGTAAAAACAGTTTGCATCAATCTACATTTAGTCTCATAGTTTTCTCTGTGGATGCAAAGTTTATTAGAATTGCCTTGGATCACTGAATTGCTGAGAAGAGGTAAATGTATCATAGTTGATTACACATTTCACACTCTTTTATGATCACTTTGGGATCCAGGCCTAGTAATGGCACTGTTGGATCAAAGTGGAAGTGGAATTTTATAGCCCTGTGGACATAGTTCCAAGTTGCTCTCTGTAATGGCTGGATTAATTAACAACTTTACCAAAAATGCATTAGTTTTTGCACATCTCTCCAGTGTTTATCACTATCTTTTCTAATCATCTTAAACAATCTGATAGGTGTGAGATGGTATCTCAGAGTGGTTTTACTTTCTCTAATCAATACTGATTTGGAACATTTTTTTCAGATGACTATAAATGACTTTAATTTCCTCATCTGAAAATTATCAGTTCATGTCTTTTGATCATTTATCACTTGGGGAATATTCATCAATTTCAATTAGATTGTCAGATTTTATGGTGTAGAGTTGGGCAACGCATCTCCTAATTATTGCTTTAATTTTTTCTTCATTTGTGGTAAATTCATCATTCTTTCCTTTTTCTAATCAAAGTAAACAAAAGTTTTTTTTTATTATTTTGTCTGTTTTCTAATAAAACCAACTCTTTGTTTTATTAATTAGTTCACTAGTTTTCTTTCAATTTTATTAATCTCTTTTGATTTTCAGAATTTCTAATTCACTATTAAAATGATGCTTTATAATTTGTTCTTTTTTCCAGTTTTCTTTAGTTGGATGCCCAATTGATTTCCTGTTTATTTTATTCATATAATCATTAAGAGATATAAAATTTCCTCAAAGAACTGCTTTGATTGCATCTCATAACTTTTGGTATGTTGTCTCATTATTGTTATTCCCTTGGATGAAATCATTTATTTTTCTATGATTTGTTGTGCTATACCAATCAAATTCGCCAAAAATGTATTTTATAGAGTTAAAAAATAATAACAAAATTCATCTGGAAAAAAAGAAAAGGTCAAGAATATCAAGGGAATTAATGAAAAAGAATGCAAAGGAAGGTGATCTAGCAGTACCAAACCTAAAACTGTATAATAAAGCATCAGTCATCAAAACCATCTATTACTGTCTAAGTAATAGAATGATGGATCAGTGGAATAGATTAACTGAATGAAACACATTAATCAACAACTCTAATTTTTTAATAAACCCAAAGCCTTTAGCTTCTGGAATAAGAATTCATTATTTGACAAAAACTGCCAGGAACACTAGAAAATATATGTCAGAAACTAGCCATGGGCCAACATTTCATACTTTATACTAAAACAAGGTTGAAATGATTTAGCCATAAAAGGTGATACCATAAGAAAATTAGAAAAGCAGGGAATAGTTTACCTGTCAGATCTTTGGAGTAAGAAGGTATTTTTGACCAAACAAGAAATAGAGAACATTATGAAATGCAAAATGGATAATTTTATTCATATTTCATTAAAAAGTTTTTTTTTGTATAAACAAAACCAATGAAGCCAAGAATAGAAGGGAAGAAGAAAGATGGGAAAGAATTTTTATAACTAGTATTTCTACTCATTTTTAAAATACATAGAGAACTGAGTCAAATTATATGAATTCACATAATTCCCCAGTTGTTAAAATCTTAAAGGATGTGAACTGATAATTTTCAGATGAAGAAATTAAAGTCATCTATAGTCTTCTGAAAAATTGTTCTAAGTCAATGTTTATTAGAGAAATTCAAATAAAAGCCACTCTGAACTACCACCTCACACCTATCAAGTTGGTTAAGATTACTGAAAAACATAATGATAAATGTTGAAGAGCATGTGTGAAAATTAGGACACTAACCCACTTTTATTTGAGCTGTCAACTGACCCAGCCCTTCTGGAAAGCGATTTGGAACTATACCCAAAGGGTTATTAAAATATGCATGTCTTTTGATCCAGCAGTGGTGCTACTGGATCTGTACACCAAAGTAAAAATAAAAAAGGGAAAAGGCCCACATGTGTAAAAATGTTTGTAACAATTCTATTCATGTTAATAAAGAATTGGAAAATGAGTGCATGCTCATCATTTAGGAAATGGCTGAATAATTTGTGGTATATGAATGCAATGGCATTTTTCTATATTTTTCTACAAATTTTTTCTTCTAAGTTATTTTTCTATGAGAAATGATGAAGTTGATTTCAGGAAAAAAAAACTTCAAAAGACACATGAACTGATGCTGAGTAAAGTGAGAAGAATGAGGAAACTATTGTACACGACAACAGTTGTGTGATGATCAACTATGTTAAACAGCTTTTTTCAGCAGTTCAGTAAGACAATACAATTTCAATAAACTCTGAATAGAAAAAGGTATTTGCATCCAGAGAGAGATCTAGGAAGACTGAATGTGGACCGAAGCATAGTGTTGTCACCTTTTTTTCATGATTTTTCCCTTTAGTTCTCATTTTTCTTTCCCAACGTGACTCATATAGAAATATGTAAAACAAAAATGAATGTATATGTATAATCTGTATTTTATTTTATTTTTTAATAACTTTTTATTGACAGAACCCATGCCAGGGTAATTTTTTACAACATTATCCCTTGCACTCACTTCTGTTCTGATTTTTCCCCTCCCTCCACCCCACCTCCCTCTCTATATATTTTGGAAATGAATCCTTTATCAGAACGTTTGACTGTAAAAATATTTTCACAGTTTATTGTTTCCCTTCTAATCTTGCCTGCATTAGTTTTGTTTGTACAAAAACTTTTCAATTTGATATAATCAAAATTTTCAATTTTGAGTCATAGGATCCTAGTTCTTCTTTGGTCAAAATTCCTTCCCCAGGGCAGAAGCAACGATAAAGTCAGAACCCTACAATATTTTTTACAAAAACACATTTAAAGCAGGGGGATGCATATAGGTAAAAGTAAAAAGGTGGAGCAAAATCTATTATGTTCGGTGAATCAAAAAAGGAATCCTTATCTCAGATCAAGCAAAAGAAAAATTGATCTAATTAAAAGAGATGGAAGGAAACCCATCCGCAAATACATAAACAAGGAATATCAATATTAAACATAACCAATGGTATGGCACTAACTTCCTAAAGGAGAAGAAGGAGTTGCAAAAGAAATGACAACAAATGTAATAGTAGGAGATCTCAACCTTGCACTCCAAATTAGAAAATCAAACCACAAAACAAATAAGAAAGAAATTAAAGGTAAAAGAATATTAGAAAATTAGTATGTTGGATCTTTGGAAAAATTGAAAGATAGAAGGGAATATACTTTACTTTGGTTCATAACATTCTAACCATATTTAGGACATAAAGACCCTCGAATTAAATGCAAGAAAGCAGAAATATAAATCTTTCTTTTCAGATCAGATGCAATAAAACTAATTCAACAAAAATTAGGGAAAATAGACCAAAAAGTAATTGGAAACTAAAAATCTCAGCTTAAAAAATGATTGGGGAAGCAGCAAAATTAAATTAATAATTTCACTAAGAAATGATGATGAGACATCATACCAAAATTTTGGGGACCAAACGGAAAAGAGGAATTTTATATCTTAGAGGCATTGAATAAAAAGAAAAGAAAAAGATTAATGAATTGGGCTTGCAATAAAAACTAAAAGACCAAATTAAAACCCCCAATCAAATACTAAATTGGAAATTTAAAATTAAAAGGAGAAATTAAAAAATTTGAAATAAAAACTATTAACAATTAATAAAACCAAGAGTTGGTTCTATGAAAAAAGCCAAAAAAGGTCTTTGTACCTATTAGAAAAAGGAGGGAGGAAAGAAACGTTCTTAAAAAAGGGAACTTTAAAGAGGAAATTAGAAATGGAGTTATTTTGTCATTTGCCAATAGGGATAACCTAAATTGATGATTACCTACAAAATAAGCTTCCCGATAAAGGAAAGAAGGAAATTGGAATGTCCATTTTAAAAAGAAATAGAACGGCAATTAAACATCCCAAAAACCCCGGACCAGATGGATTTACCTGTTTTTAAAACATTTAAAGAAAATTGGCCTAATGTATATAAATTATTTGATAAAATAGAATGAAGGATCCAAAACCTTCAGAAAGCTGGTATGATACTAAACCGGTAGGCTGCAGAGAAAAAAAATAGACAATCCCCAATGAATATTGATTAAAAACTAAATGATATTAGAAAAGATGAAAATCATCTCCAAGTAATACATATGATCAAGAGATTTAAAGGGCGGGGGTATTAGGGGAAAAAACTATAATATAATTGGCCATTTAATAAAAATGAAAAAACATATGGATCATTCAAAAAGATTTGATAAAATCCCAAATCCATTTGAAAAATTAAGTTTGAAAAGGGCTTTTTCCCTTAAAAATAATCAGCAGCATCTATTTAAAACATCAGTAACATCATATGTAATGAGAAAACTGAAATTTTAAGATCTGGGAAAAAGGTTGCCCACTATGTTATTTTAAATTAGAACGTTTAATTAAAAGAAAAGAGCTGAGAAAGAATTAAAGGAATAAGAAAGGCAATGGGAAGAAATTATCACTCTTTTGCCGAGACATGATGGATTTTAGAAACCCCAGAATTTGTAAAAAGTTATTAGAAATAATCCACAACTTTGGTTGGGTCAAAAAAAACCCAATAAGTCATAGCATTCTTATATATCACTAACAAAACAACAGTGAGTTACAAAGAGAAATGCCATTTAAAGTAACTACATAATATAAAATATTTAGGAATCTATCGCCAAGGGAAAATAAAACTTTATGAGCAAAAATTACAGACCACTTTTCACACAAATTAAGTCTGTCTAACCAATTGAAAAATATTAAATCCTTGGGGGAGCAAATATAATAAAGATGACAATATTACCTAAACTAATCATTTATTTAGCGCTAACAATCAGACTCCCAAAAAATATTTTAATGACCTAGAAAAAAAAACAAAGTTCATTTGAAAAAAAAGGTCAAAATTTCAAGGAATTAATGAAAAAATCAAATGATGGTGGCTTACTTACCAGATCTAAAATTATATTATAGAGCAGCAGTTCCAAAACTTTTGGTATTGGCTAAGAATAGATTAGTTGATCGTGGAATAGATTGGGGTTGGGATAAAAACAGTCAAAAAAAGGGCAACCTGTCTTTAAAACCCAAAAATCCCAGCTTTTGGGATAAGAACTTACTTTTGATAAAAATTGTGGGAAAAATTGGAAACAAATGGAGAAATAGGATTGATCCATACTTAACCTTACACCAAGATAAGGTAAATGGGTTCATGACCGGGATAAAGAATGAAATTATTAATAAATTAAGGAACAAGGATAGTTTACCTCCAGACCTGTGGAAGGGGAAGGAATTTAGACCAAAGAGAACTAGAGATCCTGATCCAAAAGAAAATTTCGATTATCCAAACTGAAAACTTTTGCAAACAAAACTAATTCAGAAAGATTAGAAGGAAGCAAAAACTGGGAAAATATTTTTACAGTCAAAGGTTCTGAAAAGGCCCTCATTTCCAAAATATTGAAATTAACCTAATTTATAAAAAATCAAGCCACTCCAATTGAAAATGGTCAAAGGATATGAACAGACAAACTCAGATGAAGAAATTGAAACTATTTCTAGTCATATGAAAAAGATCTAAGCTTATTAATGAGAAAAAAATTAAGACAACTCTAAGAATTTACACACACCCGTCAGATTCTAAGAGACAGGAAAAAATAATGATGATTGTTGAGGGATGGGAAAAACGGGACATTGATTCATTGGGTGGGTTGTGCGAACCAAATTTTGGAGTAGTTTAACTATGTAAAAAGTTATAAATTGGATACCCTTTGATCCAAGGTTATACTGGGATTATTCCCAAAGAGATTTAAAGAAGGAAAGGGACCTGTATGTGCCGAATTTTGTGGACCCTTTTGTAGTGGCTAGAAACGGAAACTGAATGGATGTCCCCTTAGTTGGAGAATGGCTGAATAAAGGGTATTGAAAATTGAAAATTTGTTCTGTGAAATGACCAAAGGATATTTCAGAAAGGCCTGGGAGACTTTTGAACGATGCTGAGGAAATGAGAGGACCAGGAGATCAATATCTTAACCAATACTAGATGGACCAGTTCTGATGGATGGCCATCCTCAGCAACAAGATCCCAAATCATTTCAATGGACGTAATGAACTGAACAGCTATACCCAGAAAAAGAACTTGGAGATGACTAAAACCATTACTTGAATTCAATCCCCTTTATTTTACACACCTGATTTTTGATTTCCTTTAAAGTAATTGAAATAATTCAGGTCTGATTTTTTTACAAAAAATTTTTATGTATCTTATTGGTATCTAAGTTATATTTTTAATATATTTAAATCTATGGTCTCCTGCCATTTAGGGTTGGGGTGGGGGGGAGAAGAGGTGAAAAATTGGAAAAGATTTGGCAATTTTAATGCAAAGTTACCCATGATATATCCTGTAAATAAAAGTAAAAAAAAAAAAATTCTTTCTAAAGGTCCCGGAGGTAAATTATCCTATGTTTCCAATTTATTTATATCTTATTCTTTATGTTGATCATGAACCCATTTTATTTCTTGGGTTTGGGTTAAAAGGTTTCCCAACATTTAATTTTCCCCAAATTTTTGTCAAAAATGCACTTATCCTCAAACTGGGGTTTTGGTTTGTTAAAATTAGAAATTAAAGTTTGGTGTTTTGTCCAAAGTAACCATTCCATTGATAACTAGATTTTTAAATTACCAGAAAGTTTTGAAACCCCTTTTAAAATAATTTTACTCAGTAGCCACCTTCATTTCATTTTTTTAAAATTTTGAAATTTTTGACCTTTTGTTTTTCCATATGAACTTTTTTTTTTTTTTAGGTCACAAAAACTTTTAAGCCCGTTGGATAGTGCTAAAAAATTATTTAGATGTTTCCCTTTATTATATTTGTCATAACCAAGGAATTTAATATTTTTTCCAGTTGGGAATCAAACCGTTTTGGAAAGTTTTGTAGTTTTGCTCATAAAGTTTTGATTTTTTCGATAGATTCCTAAATATTTTTATTATCAGAGTTACTTTGGATTTTTCTTTAACCGACTGTTGGCTTTTGTGTTTAAGAATGCTGATGACTTATGGGTTTATTTTAACCAGCAACTTTTTAAAATTGTGATTATTTCTAAAATTTTTTAGTAGAATTCTTTTCTAATATACCATCATATATCAAAGATGATAATTTGGTTTCCTCATTTTATTCTTATTCCTTTAAATCTTTCTCAGTTTTTAAAAAGGATTTTTAATACAATATTAAAAACGTGATAGGGGCAACCTTGTTTTCCTGTCTTATTGGGAATGGTTGCAGTTTGTCCCCATTCATAGATGCTTACTGTGGTTTTAAATAATGCAGATTATTTTTTAAGGAAAAGTCCATTTATTCCTATACCTAAGTGTTTTTAATGGTGGATGTTTGGATTTTATCAAATCTTTTTCTGCATCTATTGAGATGATCAATGGTTTTTGTTCATTTGGTTTTAGGCCAATTATACTGATAGTTTTCCTAATAGAACCACCCTCATTCCGGTAAACCTATTGATCAGGGTGTTATCCTGGGGATGATTTTCATAGTCTTTTCAATTTTTATTTGTTTTTAGCATATTTATTGGGAGATTTTATAATTTTTTTTCTGTTTTCAACCTTTTAGGTATCAAACCATGTCTGTGTCATAAAAGGGAATTTGAATCCTTCATTCCCTACTTTTTCTAGTTTTATCATGGGAGAATTGCTTTTAAATGTTTTAAATTAATATAAATCCACTGGTCCGGGGATTTTTGAATTATTAATAGTTGTTCTATTTCTTTTTTTCTGAAATGGGACTATTTGCATTATTCCTCCTCTGATAATCAAAGTTTATATTTTGGGAGGAGTCATCCATTTTGTTTGGTTATCAAATTTATTGGGTGTTAAAGTAACCCCTTATTATTTCTTTTTTCTCTTCATTGGGAAGTTCTCCTTTTATTTTAAGACTACTAATTTGATTTTATTCTCTCCTTTTTCTTATAATCTGTATTTTAAAAAAAGAATTACAGAAAGAGGAAAAAAAAAAAGAAAAACTGGTCAAGAGCTTTTTTTTTAATTGTGGCTTTCAAGTAGTCCAATAATTTTTAAATTGCCTCTTTTGTTTCTATTTTCCAAGCCTATTGTTCTTCCAGTGAGGTATTTTGCATTTTCTTCTTTTTTTCATACTCTAGTTTGATTCACTGATTTTTAATGTCTTATAGAGTCAAGAGCTTTCATTTAACCAATTCTAGTTTTAAAAATGTATGACTTGCTTCAGTTAGTTTTCATATTTCCTTGTTTCATTTGGTTAATTTTACATTTAAATTTGTTTTCTTTGGAGGACTTTTTTGTATCTAATTGTCTTTTAAAATTTTTTTAAACAGAATTTTATTTCTCCACATGTATGGAAAGATAGTTTTCAACCTATATTTCTATAAAACTTTGTGTTCCAAACTTTTCCCCTCCATTCTTTGCTTTTTCCCTCCCCTAAATCTCAAGCAATCTTGACATATGTTAAATATATGCAGTCTTTTAAAATATATTTCCTATTTTATATGTAAAAAGAAAATAGAACAAAAGGAAAAAAAAAAAGAAAAAATGTGAAAATACTATCTTCCACATTTTTCATAATTTTCTTGGCATTGAAGTATTTTTTATTTTAATCTAGGAATCACCCTGAATCACTATATTGTTATGAAGAGCTGAGTCCATCACAGTTGATTATCACATAATTTTGTTATTACTGTGTACAGTGTTTTCCTGGTACTCCTCACTTCTGTCAACTTCAGTTCATGTAGGTTTTCCCATATTTTTCTGAAATCTGCCTGCTTATCATTTCTTATAGAACAATAATAAATATTCTATTACCTTCATGTACCATAATTTAGGCATCCATTTCCCAACTGAGGGGCATCAACTCACAATTGTATTTTTTAAGGAATTGTTTTCTTCAGTCACTTTTTGTTCTTCCTTTTCCAAGGTGTTGACTCTCTATTGTTTACTTCTCATTTCTTCTCCCAAATATTTATTTGGCTTTCAAAATCCTTTATGTCATTACAGTAGCTTTCTATGGTCATGGTTCTTTTTTGTCTCTTGCTCATTCTTCCTCTTTCCCTTTTCCCTCCTTTCCTTTCCCTTCCCCCTTTTCTCCTCTCTCTGTCTCTTTCTCTCTTTCCTTCTTTCTGTCTGACTCTCCCTCTCCCTTTTCCCCCTCCCCTCCATTTTGTGACTTTTAAAATTGAACTCTGCTCCTTGTTCACAGGGGGCACTGTCCCAAGGCTTCTTCTGAAGCTTTGACCTTTGGCTTTTGGCATGTTTTCCTTTTGTTTGATGACCCTCTTATAGAGTTGGGATAGTCAGACTTAGTCCTGCCTACTGCTGACTGGTTTCTCAGGCTGGCAATTTGCCATCTCTGCTGGGACTGGAGGCTGTTTCACTAGTCTGCTGTGCTACTGTTTAATCAAGCCAAGACTAGGAGGGTGTTGTTTGCATGGATTATGTGTAGACAAGAAAAAGAAATAAAATTGTAGCCAAAATATCATATATACAGAAAAATAAAGCATAATATTAAATGAACAATTATTATTCAATATATGCCAGATTTTTTGAATTTTGTTCCAAACAAGCATGAACTCAATAAAAAAATCAATATATAAGACTCAACATCAAGTATTAATTTCAAGGGACTCAATAGACAAACTTTTTATGTTTCATACATAGAAATAGAAATATCTCTAAAGTTATCATTAATAAAGGGAAATCCAAAAAAAGTTTAGTAGGGAAATATGAATCAAGAAACAAACCATGTTTGAAAAAAAAAATTAATTTTCATATGAATGGAGTCTAGGCAAAAAAAAGAGGAATTAAATTGGGGAGAAGGGAATGAATTTTAAACCCCACAGAAGGGTTAAAAAGGAACAATACACACACACACACACACACACACACACACAGAGAGAGAAAGAGAGAGAGAGAGAGAGAGAGGCACATTGAAAGGTATAATGTAATGGGCTGAAGCTCAGGTTGATGCACTGAGGTCCCAATCCCGTAAGGCTAAATAGTAATTGGACCATACTCTATTAATATATATGCTTGGAGAAAGAATGTTCCCCCACCCACTCTTTTTCAATCCGATTGTTGTAATAGGAAATGCAGGACAATTTTTGGTGGATGGAGGCAGAGGGGGAAGAGGGGGAGGGACTGCGGCTATTCAGAAGGTGTTCAAATTGTATGCCATCCCCTTCACCTCCACAAAGAATAAAGATCAAAGATTTTCCCTTAACCTGAATTCCTGACTCCGGCTGATTTTAAAATATGTGGTCATCACAGTGTAACACCCTCCAACATCCAAATTAGAGAGGCAAAGAATGGGATAAGGCAGTTATATAATGGGGTACTTAGATTAACATAAATGGAATAAGATTCATAGATCAATGGGAAATATAAAGAGGGAAGGAATTTAGAATAGGATAAACTGGGGTACAGAAGGATGTATAGATTAAGGAGAGTGTATAGATTAATGAGATAGGGATAAAGAGGGTGGGACAGGGTGAGTATAGACAGAAAACAGCAGAGATAGGAAACAAGCAATATATACAAACACAATAACAATGATCAGTAGTAGAATTTATTTAAAGAAAAGTGGTAGTAATTATTAATCTGAGACAAAGTCAGAGCTAAAATATAATCCAATCAAGAGAAATTGATATTACATGTCAGCTATATTAATACTGTTTTAGTTGTATGTATATAAACATATATATATATAATTTTTACATGTGTGTAAGTGAACATGTGTGTTGGTATATATATGTATATATGTACATATATATATATATATATATATAGAGAGAGAGAGAGAGAGAGAGAGAGGAAGAGAGAGATGTATTGTGCATATAAATATATACATATCTGTAGCTTGTTAGGGTAGGGAGAAAAATAAAAAAAAAATAAAGTAAAAAGTGCACAATAGAGAACAAAAATACCTACAAAGAAGCAAAGAAAGGATGGATGGTTCTGAATAAAATGCCTTCTATTTTTGTAATGTCTTCTTGAAATAGAAATTTATTGTTATATATTTTGAACTCTTCCTTATCTTCTGCTGTGCTCATGACAATGCTTCTTTTCTTTTTCTATTTTGTATTTGAGTTTTAGATAAATAAATAAATACATTTTAAAATTGATATTTTATTTCAAAAGTTAACTTTTGCAATTCTTTGCCCTATTGGGCTGCTTTTCTTCTAAAATTATCTTGTCTGCATTCCCATTTACATCCATCAATTGTGTGTCTTCTTTATACATTTTGGTCCTATACATTTAAAAATTGGTCTGAATATAATAAAGAAATATTAACACTAAACATATATGTACCAAGTAGTATAGAAGCTAAATTCCTAAAGAGAAGTTAAGAGAGCTGCAAGTACAAATGCATAGCAAAGTTATAATAATTGGAGATCTCAAACTTGCAATCTCAGAACTAAATAAATAAAACCACAAAATAAATAAGAAAGAACTTAAAGAGGTAAATAGAATACTAGAAAAGTTAAGTATGACAGATCTTTGGAGAAAACTAAATAGAGACAGAAAGGAGTACACTGTCTTCTTGGGAGTTCTTGGAACCTATACAAAAAATGACCATATATTAGGACATAAAGACATCAAATTCAAATGCAGAAGGGCAGAAATAGTAAATGTGTTCTTTTCAGATCACGATGCATAAAAGCCAGGGGAAAACGAATTAAAAGGTAATTGGAAACTAAACAATCTCATCCTAAAGAATGAATGGGTGAAACAGCAAATTATAGACACAATTAATAATTTCACCCAAGAGAATAACAATAATGAGACACTATACCAAAATGTGTAGGATGCAGCCAAAGCACTAATAAGGGGAAATTTTATATCTCTAGAGGCCTACTTGGATAAAATAGAGAAAGAGAAAATTAATGAATTGTGTTTGCAACCAAAAAGGTAGAAAAAGAGCAAATTAAAAACCCCCAATCAAATACTAAACTTGAAATTCTAAAAATAAAAGGAGAGATTAATAAAATTGAAAGTAAAAAAAAAAACTATTGAATTAATAAATAAAACAAGAGTTGGTTCTATCAAAAAACCAACAGAATAATAAACCCCTTGGTTAATATGATTAGAAAAAGGAAAGAGGAAAATCAAATTGTGAGCCTTAAAAATGAAAATGGAGGACTTGGAACTAATGAAGAGGAAATTAGAGCAATATTTTGGAGTTACTTTTCCCAACGTTATGCCTATAAACTTGATAAGTTCAGTAAAATGGATGAATGCCTTAAAAATATAGCTTCCCCAGATTAACAGAGGAAGCAAATTGGTTAAATAGTCCCATTTTAGAAAAATAAATAGAAGAAGCTATTAATCAACTCACTAAGAAAAAATCCTTAGGACTAGATGGATTTACATGTGAATTCTACCAAACATTACTATTAAATCCAACACCCATTACTATTAAAAACATTAGAGAGTATAAGAATAAATGAACTTTTCAGTAAATGGCATCTATTTAAAACCATGAGTAAGCATCATATATAATGGGGATAAACTGGAATCATTCCCAGTAAAATCAGGAGTGAACAAGGTTGCCCAATGTTACTATTCAATATTGTATTAGAAATACTAGCTTTGGGAATTAGAAATGAAAAGGAGATTAAAGGAATTAGAGTAGGTTATGAGGAAACCAAATAATCACTCTTTGAGATGATATGATGATATACCTAGAGAACTCTAGAGATTCTACCAAAAAGCTATTAGAAATAATCTACAACTTTAGCAAAGTTGCAAAACATAAAATAAGTCTACATAAATCATCACCATTTTATACATCACTAACAAAATCCAATAACAAGAAATACAAAGAGAAATTCCATTTAAAATAACTGCTGATAGTATAAAATATTTGGGAATCTATCTACCAAAGGAAAGTCAGGAACTATATGACCAAAACTACAAAACACTTTCCACATATTAAGTGCTCTTGGATAGGTTGAGTGAATATAATAAAGATGACAACACCACCTAAACTAATCTATTTATTTAGTACTATACCAGTCAGACTCCCATGAAACTATTTTAATGACCTAGAAAAAAGTAACAACAAAATTCATATGAAAGAACAAAAGGTCAGGAATTTCAAGGGAAGTAATAAAAAAAAAAATCAAATGAAGGTGGCCTAGCTGTACCTAATCTAAAACTATATTATAAAGCAGTAGTCACCAAAACCATTTGGTATTGGCTAAGAAATAGACTAGTTGATCAGTGGAATAAGTTCACAGTATAAAATAGTCAATAACTATAGCACTCTAGTGTTTGACAAACCTAAAGACCCCAACTTTTGGGATATGAATTCACTATTTGACAATAACTGCTGGCAAAGCTGGAACTTAGTATAGTAGAAATTAGGCACTGATCCACACTTAACACCATACACCAAGATAAGATCAAAATGAGTTCATGATTTAGGCATAAAGAATGATATTATAAATAAATTAGAAGAACATAGGATAGTTTACCTCTCAGATTTGTGGAGGAGGAAGGAATTTGTGACCAAAGAAGAACTAGAGATCATTATTGATCACAAAATATAAAATTTTGATTATATTAAACTGAAAGCTTTTGTACAAACAAAACTAATGCAAACAAGATTAGAAGGGAAACAATAAACTGGGAAAACATTTTTACAGTCAAAGCTTCTGATAAAGGCCTCATTTCCAAAGTATATAGAGAATTGACTCAAATTTATAAGAAACCAAGCCATTCTCCAATTGATATATGATCAAAGGATATGAACAGACAACTTCCAGATGATGGAATTTAAACTATTTCTACTCATATGAAAGGTTGTTCCAAATCACTGTTGATCAGAGAAATGCAAATTAAGACAACTCTGAGATATCACTACACACCTATTAGATTGGCTAAGATGACAGGAAAAGATAATACTGAATGTTGGAGGGGATGTGGGCAAACAGGGACACTGATGCATTGTTGGTGGAGTTGTGAACAGATCCAACCATTCTAGAGACTAATTTGGAACTATACTCAAAAAGTTATCAAACTGTGCATACTCTTTGATCCAGCAGTGTTACTACCAGGCTTATATCTCAAAGAGATATTAAAGAAGGGAAAGGGACCTGTATGTGTAAAAAATGTTTGTAGCAGTCCTTTTTGTAGTGGCTAGAAACTGGAAATTGAATGGATGCCAATCAATTGGAGAATGGTTGACTAAATTGTGGTATATGAATGTTATGGAATATTATTGTTCTGTAAGAAATGACCAGCAGGATGAGTACAGACAGGTTTGGAGAGACTTACATGAACTGTAAGGTAGAGATACCTATAATAGTAGGGTAGATGAAAGGGGAAAATAGATTTTCGTTCATTTTTTTCTCTCAAGGAAACGGAGTTTCTGGGAGTTTGAGAATTTCTTCTGGAGAATAAATATAAATTATTTCAATACCGATGAGTTGTAGTTGGAATAAGCAGAAAATGTTAATGATGGTTAGGCCGGCTCATACATCAGTTCATGTATGAGCTAAATGAAATGAGCAGAATCAGGAGATCATTATATATTTCAACAACAGTACTGTATGAGAACCAATTCTGATTGAAGTGGCTATCTTCAGCAATGAGAGTATCCAAATCAGTTTCAATTGATCAGCAATGAACAGAATCAGCTGCATCCAGCGAAAGTACAGTGGGAAATGAGTGTGGACCACAACATAGCATTTGCACTCTTTCTTTTGTTTTTTGCTTGCACTTTTGTTTTTCTTCCCAGGTTATTTTTACCTTCTTTCTAAATCTGATATTTCTTGTGCAATAAGATAACTGTATAAATATGTATACATATATAATATTTAACATATACTTTAACATGTTTAATATGTATGGGACTGCCTGCCATTTAGGAGAAGGGATGGAGGGAAGTATGGAAAAAGTTGGAACAGGAGTTTTTGCAAGGGTTGGTGTTGAAAAATTACCCATGCATGTGTTTTGTCAATAAAAAAAGATAAAATTATATATATATATATTGGACTACTTGCCATCTAGGGGAGGGGGTGTAGGGAGGAGGAGAAAATTGAAACCCAAGGTTTTGCAAAGGTTAATATTGAAGAATTATCCAGCCATATGTTTTGAAAAATAAAAAAGCTTTAATAAAAAAAATGTACTTTAACTTAAAATAATTAAATAAACAAAATTAAAAATTTATTCTCCCTCTAATTTTTCCTTGCTTCTCCTTATTCCCTATAGTTTCCATATTAAATTAAATGTATTTCTGTAGCCATTTGTTTGTGGGTATGTATTTTTCTCTCCATTTACCAATTCAGAATAGATTGAACTTCAAGTGTCACCAGTTCCACTCATATCTTTCTCTTGGTTCCATCTTTTATTTGTGCAACCTGATTATTTGAGATAAATTTACACATCCTCACTTTTTCTGTAATGGTATTTATTTTCTCTGTCCTTACAAATTTTTCTCTTAAGATAATCGAAACATAAAAGAACTAATATGTAATGTCTGGACTGGCTTTCTGGAGGACCTTGGGATTAGCCCAAATCCTTGGTCTTAGTGGAGGAGTGCAGGAGGCAGGAGGGCTATGGTGGCTGGTCAAATATGGAGTCTGCAATCTGACATCTTCTCCTGCGTCTGTGGATGTCAATACCTTGTCTGCATTTCAATGTTTTTATTCTAGTTTCTCTGTTAGTAATGCTTATAAATACTCTTTATTAAAGGTCTACATTGTGTCATTTGTTCTACTCAGTTTTCCTGCCAAAATAATCTTTCATCATAGATTATATCATTTTCTTTCTGTAAAGTTACATTCTTTCTACCACTTTAGGTTGTAGTGGCTACTAAATTATGTATAGTCTTTCCTGTCCCTTCTCTGTCCTTAATTTTTCTTTCTTTCTAGCTACTTTCAATATTTTTTCTTTGAACCATATCTGGAATTTTACTATAATGTTTCTGTAAGTTTTTATTTTGCAGGTGACATGGATTTTACTATTTCAAATTTTCCTTCTATTTAAAAGAAATCGGATTTTTTTCAAATATGATAGATGTTAGATTATTTTTCTTTCTTCCTTTTTGTTATTATATAATGACAAATTATTTCTTTTAAATCTTTATTTCTGTCAATTGCTTTTGCTAAAAAATATTTTGCATTTTATTATATTTCAACTTTGTTTTAAAATTTCTTAAGGTCTAAGGGACTCATTATTTTGTCTTAGATTCATAATAATTTTATGCACATAAATATGTATAAACATATATATATATATATGTTGTGTAAATGTATATGTGTATTATATGTTTATATGCATATACTCAGTCTCTATCTATCTATCTCTCTATCACTTTTAACTCCCTCTGTAATTATTTTGGCATCTCCTAAAGGAATTTGAGTTGAATTTGTGCTTAAGCTATATTTGTATCTGAGGCTTATTAGCTTGTAGGTATTTTTGTTATCATTCTCTTCTTTTGTGTGTGTTCCCTGAGAGACCCTGACACCATAATGGCTTTTTTCATACATGGTACTATTTATTTCATTTGTTTTTTTTTTCAGGCTAATTTAGACTTTATTTTAATATCTACATACAATTCTGGAAAAATGTTTGGACTGATCTTATTTCTTCAGGTGCTTTATAAAAATTAATATTTTTATATTTTTTAATTTCCCCAGTTACATGTAAATCAATTTTAACATTTGCTTTTAAAACCTTGAGTTT